>NC_052146.1:168087101-168219464 GCF_902713615.1 Scyliorhinus canicula
TTCTCCACGGTCGGCTATTGCAGAAAATACGGAGGCTGGGGACCGAGGGTGATTTAGAGATGTGGATCAGAAATTGGCTAGTTGAAAGAAGACAGAGGGTGGTGGTTGATGGCAAATGTTCAGAATGGAGTTCAGTTACGAGTGGCGTACCACAAGGATCTGTTCTGGGGCCGTTGCTGTTTGTCATTTTTATAAATGACCTAGAGGAGGGCACAGAAGGTTGGGTGAGTAAATTTGCAGACGACACTAAAGTCGGTGGAGTTGTAGACAGTGAAGAAGGATGTTGCAGGTTACAGAGGGACATAGATAAGCTGCAGAGCTGGGCTGAGAGGTGGCAAATGGAGTTTAATGTAGAGAAGTGTGAGGTGATTCACTTTGGAAAGAAAAATAGGAATGCGGAATATTTGGCTAATGGTAAAATTCTTGGCAGTGTGGATAAGCAGAGGGATCTCGGTGTCCATGTACATAGATCCCTGAAAGTTGCCACCCAGGTTGATAGGGTTGTGAAGAAGGCCTATGGTGTGTTGGCCTTTATTGGTAGAGGGATTGAGTTCCGGAGCCATGAGGTCATGTTGCAGCTGTACAAAACTCTGGTATGGCCGCATTTGGAGTATTGCGTACAGTTCTGGTCGCCTCATTATAGGAAGGACGTGGAAGCTTTGGAACGGGTGCAGAGGAGATTTACCAGGATGTTGCCTGGTATGGAGGGAAAATCTTATGAGGAAAGGCTGATGGACTTGAGGTTCTCGTTAGAGAGAAGAAGGTTAAGAGGTGACTTAATAAAGGCATACAAAATGATCAGAGGGTTAGATAGGGTGGACAGTGAGAGCCTTCTCCCGCGGATGGAGGTGGCTAGCACGAGGGGACATAGCCTTAAATTGAGGGGTAATAGATATAGGACAGACGTCAGAGGTAGGTTTTTTACGCAAAGAGTGGTGAGGCCGTGGAATGCCCTACCTGCAACAGTAGTGACCTCACCAACATTGAGGGCATTTAAAAGTTTATTGGATAAGCATATGGATGATAATGGCATAGTGTAGGTTAGATGGCCTTTAGTTTTTGACTTCCCATGTCGGTGCAACATCGTGGGCTGAAGGGCCTGTACTGCGCTGTATCGTTCTATGTACTTTGATTTTTAAATGTGATCCTGAGACAGTTCTGAGGTTGAATGGGCATCTGAATGAAACCCCTGAGGGTTTATTTGTTGGTTTCTCACCTTTAAATTGGATTGTGGCCTTGCACGTTTAAGCAGTGTGCAGTGTGCACTGTCTCAAATTAAATTGAAACATTTCCAGCCAGTTGAAAATTAATATTTTTTTAAAAAAGAGACTTGGCTTTGTAACAATGATGAGCTGGAAAGAAATTGGAGTAGGAGAGTGAGGAAGGCTTGCAGCAATTTATACAGGGCTTTGGTCAGACCAAACCTGGAGACTAGTGTCTGTTTTTGTCTCCGAAAGAAGTCTTCTGAAGCCTTGAAAGGGATGCAATGAAAGTTGAATAGATTTAATCCTTACATGACCATCCTATGAGGCAGTGACCGAGTAGAATGAGCCGATATCCTTTGGAGTTCAGAGAAAAGAGAGAAGATCTCATTGAAACAATGGATCAGACAAATGCAGAAAGGGGGCGTAATTCTCCGAAATGGAGACAGTGTTCGCGCTACCGTGAACGCCGTCGCGCTTCACGACGGCGCGAAATGTGCGCGGGGACAGCCAATTCTGGCCCCCAGCCTTACATCCGCTCCAGCCTTGCATCCTGACGCGGACTGGGTGCGGCGGCAACCCGTGCATGCGCAGTAGTGAAGCGCCAACCGACGCATGTGCGGTAGACTCGCGGAACGCTCTGGCGCAACATGGCACGGGGGTTCTGGGGCCAGAGGCGCAAAAAAGTAGACTCGGGGTGGGGTTGGGGGGGGGGGGGGAAAAGAGGCCGGTCCACTGATCGGTGAACCCCAATCGCGAGCCAGATCCCATCGGAGGCCGCCCCCCCCCCCCAGTGAAGGAGCGCTTTTCCCCACCCCACAGGCCACTGCCCGACCCTTCGTGCAGAGTTCCCGCCGGCAGCAACCAGGGGTGAACAGCGCCGGCAGGACTCTACCGTTTTCGCTCGGGCCATCCAGGCCGGAGAATCGGAGGCCCAGCCGCGGATATCGGCCCGCAACAGGCGCCATGCCAAAGGGGCTGGCGCAGATGGCACCGATTCTCCGCGCCTCGGGGCGGTGTGACGTGGTTGCGCTGATTCTCCGGCCTGGCGCAGGACTGGGAGAATCGCGCCCAGGGTGTTTCCTGTGGCTGGGAAATCTATCTAGACTCGGGAATTAAATTTCATGTGACAGTGCTTCAACTTGTTCTGCTTGCTGAAATAGTAACGTTTAAATACTGCTACCAGCAATTAAAATTCCAGTTTATTATCATATGGGTCTCGTTTATTCAAAATATAAAATTATTGTTAAGGAACGATATATTGGGATTGTGTTATAATTCCTGTCAGTGAACTAAACCAAAATAACAAGATTGGAGTTTTGTGACTTTTACATTCACACAAATCAGAGCTGACACAGAATGCACATGAATTTAAAAACCTGTTAAACACATATAAAAACTATCCAGACATTTTAAAGTATTTGTATTTTGTTTGTTATTCTGCTGCTTCCGCAGCAAAAGTAAGCAGAGGGGAAAGCTTTTCAGCTAATTAACCCTCTTCTGTAATGCAGGCTAATATTGTCACCAACTTATTTCCTGCACTGAACAGTTCATAATGACATAGAATGTATAACTCGTCGTGACCATGCTAGCACTTTGAATTTGCTGAGCTTATTAGTTCCGTGCCCATCCTTTTACCCCCATCATCCTGCAAATTAGTTCTCTCTGAATTACTGTCCAACGGCCCTTTGAAAGTTTGCATGAAATCTGATTCCACCCCTTTTTTCAGATAGTGCATTCTAGATTAGACCAACCCTTGTTACGATACTAGATCAGGCCAATTCATGTTGGGGTACAGACGAGAAATCCCAAGCAATGTGAGGCAAGGATACTTCAACCAGGAGTGTTGACTCTGAACAAATAGGTATCTTATGTTAAAACCAGCTTCAAACACATAATTAACCACATTAACACCAAAGGAATAATGTTACAATTAACAGTTATTAAATAAAAGGAAAAACTTTCACTTATACCCTACAACTTCACTATAAATATTCCAACCAAGCAATCCAATACAGTTCAAGTACCACTTATGAATAAAGTTAACAAACGGGTTACCTGCTTATTTCTGTGTAGACGTTTTGGAAAGAGACTCTTTCAAGAGCAGATCCAGAACATTTCTGTCTTGTCTGACCCTTTTTCTCAACTCAATAGCATTTGGCAAAATTGCAAACTATAGGCAGGCCTGGCACCTTCCATTAATTATATTATCTGTATCCCATCAAAATGTCCATGATTTGCTTAGCTAGGACTAAACACAAGCCCTCAAATGATCTACACCTCATGGAATCTCCAACAATCAAAACAATATCCCATTCGCCGTCTAGATGTAAACAAGTAAATGATTAGAAACCAAGGTTACCTCATTTTTCTGACACTTGAATTACAGCTTTAGTAGACAAACTGCCTGTATTTATTTTAAACCAGCGTTTTTAATTCTATCACTACCACAAATATAATATACAAAAATGTGGATACGTGGGTTTGAGTAGGGTGATCATTGCTCGGCACAACATCGAGGGCCGAAGGGCCTGTTCTGTGCTGTACTGTTCTATGTTCTATGTTCTATTTGCATACGTGAAGTGCGGTCAGCCTAAGTTGAAGGTGGTTTGTGGAGAGGCTGTTGGCAAGTGACAGTTAAACCCGAAACACTTCGTGAGTGTTTCCCACCCTACCTCCTCCTCTAACCAACCCCCCCACCCCACGGTGGTTGGGAAGCGGGAGCAGGGGCCTGTCGTGAAGGTGAGTGAGTGACTTTAAATTTGCTTACCTTTGAGCGGGAGCAGGGTTTGAGGTAATATCAGGTAAGCTCTTCCTTTCTTTTTCTTTTTCTTGTTATTTTTTAAATCTAGAGGTGATGTCAGGGAAGGCAGTACAATGCTCCTCCTGCAGAATGTTTGAGGTGAGGGACGCCGTCAGTGTCCCTGCTGATTTCATCTGTGGGAAGTGCACCCAACTCCAGCTCCTCAAAAACCGTGTTAGGGACCTGGAGCTTGAGCTGGATGAACTTCGGATCATTCGGGAGGCAGAGGGGGTCATAGATAGGAGCTTCAGGGAAATAGTTACACCAAAGACTGGAGATAGATGGGTAACTGTAAGAGGGACTGGGAAGAAGCAGTCAGTGCAGGGACCCCCTGCGGTCGTTCCCCTGAGTAACAAGTATACCGTTTTGGATACTTGTGGGGGGGACGACTTACCAGGGGTAAGCCATGGGGTACGGGCCTCTGGCACGGAGTCTGTCCCTGTTGCTCAGAAGGGAAGGGGGGAAAGGAGTAGAACATTAGTAATTGGGGACTCAATAGTCAGGGGCACAGATAGGAGATTTTGTGGGAGCGAGAGAGACTCACGTTTGGTATGTTGCCTCCCAGGTGCAAGGGTACGTGATGTCTCGGATCGTGTTTTCCGGGTCCTTAAGGGGGAGGGGGAGCAGCCCCAAGTCGTAGTCCACATTGGCACTAACGACATAGGTAGGAAAGGGGACAAGGATGTCAGGCAGGCCTTTAGGGAGCTAGGATGGAAGCTCAGAGCGAGAACAAACAGAGTTGTTATCTCTGGGTTGTTGCCCGTGCCACGTGATAGTGAGATGAGGAATAGGGAGAGAGAGCAATTAAACACGTGGCTACAGGGATGGTGCAGGCGGGAGGGATTCAGATTTCTGGATAACTGGGGCTCTTTCTGGGGAAGGTGGGACCTCTATAGACAGGATGGTCTACATCTGAACCTGAGGGGCACCAATATCCTGGGGGGGAGATTTGTTAGTGCTCTTTGGGGGGGTTTAAACTAATTCAGCAGGGGCATGGGAACCTGGATTGTAGTTTTAGGGTACGGGAGATTGAGAGTATAGAGGTCAGGAGCACAGATTTGACTTCGCAGGAGGGTGCCAGTGTTCAGGTAGGTGGTTTGAAGTGTGTCTACTTCAATGCCAGGAGTATACGAAATAAGGTAGGGGAACTGGCAGCATGGGTTGGTACCTGGGACTTCGATGTTGTGGCCATTTCAGAGACATGGATAGAGCAGGGACAGGAATGGTTGTTGCAGGTTCCGGGGTTTAGGTGTTTTAGTAAGTTCAGAGAAGGGGGCAAAAGAGGGGGAGGTGTGGCGCTGCTAGTCAAGGACAGTATTACGGTGGCGGAAAGGATGCTAGATGGGGACTCTTCTTCTGAGGTGGTATGGGCTGAGGTTAGAAACAGGAAAGGAGAGGTCACCCTGTTGGGAGTTTTCTATAGGCCACCTAATAGTTCTAGGGATGTAGAGGAAAGGATGGCGAAGATGATTCTGGAAAAGAGCGAAAGTAACAGGGTAGTTGTTATGGGAGACTTTAACTTTCCAAATATTGACTGGAAAAGATATAGTTCGAGTACATTAGATGGGTCATTCTTTGTACAATGTGTGCAGGAGGGTTTCCTGACACAATATGTTGACAGGCCAACAAGAGGCGAGGCCACATTGGATTTGGTTTTGGGTAATGAACCAGGCCAGGTGTTAGATCTGGAGGTAGGTGAGCACTTTGGAAACAGTGACCACAATTCAGTGACCTTTACTTTAGTGATGGAAAGGGATAAGTATACCCCGCAGGGCAAGAGTTATAGCTGGGGGAAGGGCAATTATGATGCCATTAGACATGACTTAGGATGTGTAGGTTGGAGAAGTAGGCTGCAAGGGTTGGGCACACTGGATATGTGGAGCTTGTTCAAGGAACAGCTATTGCATGTTCTTGATAAGTACGTACCAGTCAGGCAGGGAGGTAGGGGTCGAGCGAGGGAACCGTGGTTTACCAAAGAAGTGGAATCTCTTGTTAAGAGGAAGAAGGAGGCCTATGTGAAGATGAGGCGGGAAGTTTCAGTTGGGGCACTTGATATTTACAAGGAAGCGAGGAAGGATCTAAAGAGAGAGCTGAGACGAGCAAGGAGGGGACATGAGAAGTCTTTGGCAGGTAGGATCAAGGAAAACCCAAAAGCTTTCTATAGGTATGTCAGGAATAAAAGAATGACTAGGGTAAGAGTAGGGCCAGTCAAGGACAGTGGTGGGAAGTTGTGTGTGGAGGCTGAGGAGATAAGCGAGATACTAAATGAATACTTTTCGTCAGTATTCACTCAAGAAAAAGATAATATTGTGGAGGAGAATGCTGAGACCCAGGCTATTAGAATAGATGGCATTGAGGTGCGTAGGGAAGAAGTGTTGGCAATTCTGGACAAGGTGAAAATAGATAAGTCCCCGGGGCCGGATGGGATTTATCCTAGGATTCTCTGGGAAGCCAGGGAAGAGATTGCTGAGCCTTTGGCTTTGATTTTTAGGTCATCATTGGCTACAGGAATAGTGCCAGAGGACTGGAGGATAGCAAATGTGGTCCCTTTGTTCAAGAAGGGGAGTAGAGATAACCCCGGTAACTATAGGCCGGTGAGCCTAACGTCTGTGGTGGGTAAAGTCTTGGAGAGGATTATAAAAGATACGATTTATAATCATCTAGATAGGAATAATATGATTAGGGACAGTCAGCATGGTTTTGTGAAGGGTAGGTCATGCCTCACAAACCTTATCGAGTTCTTTGAGAAGGTGACTGAACAGGTAGACAAGGGTAGAGCAGTTGATGTGGTGTATATGGATTTCAGTAAAGCATTTGATAAGGTTCCCCACGGTCGTCTATTGCAGAAAATACGGAGGCTGGGGATTGAGGGTGATTTAGAGATGTGGATCAGAAATTGGCTAGTTGAAAGAAGACAGAGAGTGGTAGTTGATGGGAAATGTTCAGAATGGAGTTCAGTTACGAGTGGCGTACCACAAGGATCTGTTCTGGGGCCGTTGCTGTTTGTCATTTTTATAAATGACCTAGAGGAGGGCGCAGAAGGATGGGTGAGTAAATTTGCAGACGACACTAAAGTCGGTGGAGTTGTAGACAGTGCGGAAGGATGTTGCAGGTTACAGAGGGACATAGATAAGCTGCAGAGCTGGGCTGAGAGGTGGCAAATGGAGTTTAATGTGGAGAAGTGTGAGGTGATTCACTTTGGAAAGAATAACAGAAATGCGGAATATTTGGCTAATGGTAAAATTCTTGGTAGTGTGGATGAGCAGAGGGATCTCGGTGTCCATGTACATAGATCCCTGAAAGTTGCCACCCAGGTTGATAGGGTTGTGAAGAAGGCCTATGGTGTGTTGGCCTTTATTGGTAGAGGGATTGAGTTCCGGAGCCATGAGGTCATGTTGCAGTTGTACAAAACTCTAGTACGGCCGCATTTGGAGTATTGCGTACAGTTCTGGTCGCCTCATTATAGGAAGGACGTGGAAGCTTTGGAACGGGTGCAGAGGAGATTTACCAGGATGTTGCCTGGTATGGAGGGAAAATCTTATGAGGAAAGGCTGATGGACTTGAGGTTGTTTTCGTTAGAGAGAAGAAGGTTAAGAAGTGACTTAATAGAGGCATACAAAATGATCAGAGGGTTAGATAGGGTGGACAGCGAGAGCCTTCTCCCGCGGATGGAGGTGGCTAGCACGAGGGGACATAGCCTTAAATTGAGGGGTAATAGATATAGGACAGAGGTCAGAGGTGGGTTTTTTACGCAAAGAGTGGTGAGGCCGTGGAATGCCCTACCTGCAACAGTAGTGAACATGCCAACATTGAGGGCATTTAAAAATTTATTGGATAAGCATATGGATGATAAGGGCATAGTGTAGGTTAGATGGCCTTTAGATTTTTTTCCATGTCGGTGCAACATCGAGGGCCGAAGGGCCTGTACTGCGCTGTATCGTTCTATGTTCTATGTTCTATGTTCTATCACACCCTATGTATGTGAAAGAATTTCTTCTCGTTTCCCACCAAGTTACATATGAAGTATGTCTGTCATTTAATAAGGTCATGGCTCTCCTGACTGTGGCCTCAACCCCACTTTCTTGTACCTGCTGGTCAATCAAGAGTTTAGCGAACTCAGTTTATTTAAAAATTATTTACAAGATGTGGAGGGTGACACGGCTCAGAGGACCAGGTCACTGTCCGTGTGGAGTTTGCACGTTCTCCCCATGTCTGCTTGGGACTCACCCCCACAACCCCCACACAATGATGTGCAGGGTAGGTGGATTGGCCCTGCCAAATTGTCCCTTAATTAGAAAAAAATAATTGGGTACTCTAAATTTTTTTTTAATTCACAGGATGTGGGTGTTGCTGGTTAAGCCTGTGTTTATTGCCCATTCTAGTTGCTCTTCAGAAGGTAGTGGTGAGCTGCCTTCTTGAACCGCTGCAGTGCTGTTAGGGAGGGAGTGCCAGGATTTTGCCCCAGCGACCGTAAAGGAATGGTGATATATATGGGGTGGTGAGTGACTTGGAGGGGAACCTCCAGGTATCTGCTGCTCTTGCCCTTCTAGACGGTAGTGGCCGTGGGTTTGGAAAATGCTGCCGAAGGAACCTCGGTGAGATCCTGCAGTGTATCTTGTAGATGGTGCACATGGCTGCTACTGTTCGTTGGTGGGGGAGGGTTTAAATGTTTGTAGAAGCGGTAGCAATCAAGCGGGCTGCCTTGTACTTGATAGTGTTGAGCTTCCCGAGTGTTGTTGGAACTACATGCATCCAGGCAAGTGGAGAGTATTCCAATACACTCCTGACTTGTGCCTTGCAGATGGCTTTGGGGGTCCGTAGGTGATTTACTCGCTATAGGATTCCTAGCCACATTATTCATATAATGTGTCCAGTTTAGTTTCTGATCAATGCTAAGCCCTCAGGATACTGAGGATACCTCAGGATGGTCATTGCCTGGCACTTGTGTGGTGCGAATGTAACTTGCCACTTGTCAGCCCAAGCCTGGATATTGTCCTGGTCTTGCTGCATTTGGACATGGACTGCTTCATTACCTGAGGAGTCATGAATAAACATAGAACATACAGTGCAGAAGGAGGCCATTTGGCCCATCGAGTCTGCACCAACCCACTTAAGCCCTCACTTCCACCCTATTCCCGTAACCCAATAACCCCTCCTAACCTTTTTGGACACTCAGGGCAATTTAGCATGGCCAATCCACCTAACCTGCACGTCTTTGAACTGTGGGAGGAAACCGGAGCACCCAGAGGAAACCCACGCAGACACGGGGAGAACGTGCAGTCTCCGCACAGACAGTGACCCAGCGGGGAATCAAACCTGGGACCCTGGCGCTGTGAAGCCACAGTGCTATCCACTTGTGCTACCGTGCTGCCCTAATGGTGCTGAACATGGTGCAGTCATCCGC
Source organism: Scyliorhinus canicula (assembly GCF_902713615.1). Classification (NCBI taxonomy): domain Eukaryota; kingdom Metazoa; phylum Chordata; class Chondrichthyes; order Carcharhiniformes; family Scyliorhinidae; genus Scyliorhinus; species Scyliorhinus canicula. The sequence goes on from NC_052146.1 coordinate 168,096,511, forward strand.
AAACCATCCCCGCTTCTGACCTTATAATGTAAAAGAGGTCATTGATGAAGTGGTTGGGCCGAGGACGCTCCTCTGAAGAACTCCTGTAGTGATGCCCTGGAACAGAGATGATTGACCTCCAACCACCACAACCATTTTCCTTTGTGCCAGGTATGACTCTAACCAGCAGAGAGTTTCCCCCCCCGATTCCCATTGACTCCAGTTTTGATAGGGCGCCTTATGCCGTTCTCAATCAAATGCTGCCTTAATGTCAAGGGCAGGCACTCTCGCCTCTCCTCTGGCGTTCAGCCCATTTGTCCATGTTTGAACCAAGGTTGTAATGAGGAGCTGAGCGACCCTGGCGGAACCTAAACTGAGTGTCCATGAGCAGGTTATTGCTGAGTAAGTGCCGCTTGATAGCACTGTTGATGACTCCTTCTATAACTTTGCTGATGATGGAGAGTTGACTGACTGTGCACTAATGGCTGGGTTGGATTTTTCCTGTTACAGGACACACCTGGGCAATTTTCCGCATTGCTGGGTGGTTGCCAGTATTGTAGCTGTACTGGAACAGCCTGGCTAGGGGTACGACAAGTTCTGGAGCACAAGTCTTCAGTACTATTGTCAAAATGTTATCAGGGCCCAAAGCTTTTGAAGTATCCAGTGCCTTCAGCCATTTCTTGATATCACGTGGAGTGAATTGTATTGGCTGACGACTGACATCTGTGATGCTGGGGATCTCTGGAGGAGGCCGAGATGGATCATCCACTCAGCACTTCTGGCTGAAGATTGTTTCAAATGCTTCAGCCTTGCCTTTTGCACAGATGTGTTGGGCTCCTCCATCAGGGGTTGGGGCCTCCATCAGGGGCTGGTTTAGCTCACTCAGCTAAATCGCTGGCTTTTAAAGCAGGCCAGCAGCACGGTTCGATTCCCGTACCAGCCTCCCCGGACAGGCGCCGGAATGTGGCGACTAGGGGCTTTTCACAGTAACTTCATTGAAGCCTACTCGTGACAAGCGATTTTAATTTCCATTTCATTTCATTTCATTTTTCATTAAGGATGGAGATAGTTGTGGAGCCTCTTCCTCCAGTGAGTTGTTTTGTTTTTCCACCACCATTTTCTACTGGATGTGGCAGGACTACAGAACTTGGATCTGATGAGTTTGTTGTGGAATCGCTTAGTTCTGACTCTTACTTGCTGCTTATGCTGTTTGGCACACAAGTAGTCCTGTATTATAACTTCACCAGGTTGACACCTAATTTTTTGTTATGCCTGATGTTGCTCTTGGCATGCTCTCCTGCCCTCTTCTTTGAACCAGGGTTGATCCCTGGTTTGATGGTAATGGGAGAGGGCAGCACGGTGGTGCAGTGGGTTAGCACTATAGTCTCACGGCGTCGAGGTCCCAGGTTCGATCCCGGCTCTGGGTCACTGTCTGTGCGGAGTTTGTACATTCTTCCCATTTTTGCGTGGGTTTCGCCCCCACAACCCAAAAGACGTGCAGGGTAGGTGAATTGGCCACGATAAATTGCCTCTTAATTGGAAAAAATTAATTGGGCACTCTAAATTTATATTTTAAAAAATGGTAGTCTAGGAGATATGCTGGGCCATACGCGGTGGTCACTTCTACCGATACTGTCATGGGCAGCTTCATCTGCAGCAGGCAGGTTGATGAGGATGAAGTCAAGTATGTTTTTCCCTCTTGTTAGTTCCCTCACCACCTGCTGCAGACCCAGTCTAGCAGCTTTATCCTTTAGGACCCTGCCAGATCGGTCTGTGGTGGTACTACCGAGCCACTCTTGGTCTTGGACATTGAACCCAGAGTATATTCTGCAACCTTTCCACCCTCAGTGCTTTCTCCAAGTGGTATTCGAGCAGCTGATGGTGACCCATACATGGTAATCAGCAGGAGTATTCCTTGCCCATGTTTAACCTGAAGCCATGAGACTTCCAGACTCGATGTTGAGGACTCCCAGGCCAACTCCCTCTCGACTATATACCACTGCGCCGCCACCTCTGCTGGGCCTGTCCTGCTGGTGAGACAGGACATACCCAGGAATGGTGATAGTGTTGTCTGGGGACATTGTCTGTAAGGTATGATTCTGTGATATGAGTATGGCTGTTGCTTGACTAGTCTGTGAGACAGCTCTCCCAACTTTGGCACAAGCCCCCAGATGTTAGTAAGGAGGACTTTGAAGGGTCGACAGACCTGGGTTTGCCGTTGTCGGTTCTGGTGCCTGGGCCGAGGCCAGGTGGTCAATCCGGTTTCATACAACTATGGCTTGCTAGGCCATTTCAGAGGGCATGTAAGCGTCAACCACATTTGGGTCTGGCCACATGTAGGCTAGACCAGGTAAGGATGGCAGATTTCCTTCCCTAAAGGATATTCATGAGCCAGATGGATTTTTATGACAATCGACAATGGTTTCGTGGTCATTTTTGCAAGGGCCATAAAGAGTTCAACCAGTGTTAAACTAGTAACGTTCGACTATCGCAGACGGGATCGGATTAAAATGTCATCCTACCAAAGTCACAAGCTCATCAAGTGTTTAAGTGTCCGGTGTGGCTGGATGTGTAAGGCGTCTTATCATCCCAAACGTATGCGTGTCACAGGGGGTTGGCAAAATAACCATCTGGCGGCCGTGCCCGGAAGAAGTAATGCATTCTTAGTACGCACTAATTCCAATTCTCCAGACACCAAACTTCCAAAGAGAGGCATTGAGCAACAGGAAAAAACTTCCAAACTGTTTCTGAAAAAGAAGGTGGCTTCAGCAGCGTAGACAGCTATCTGATTTTAATCCTCATCACCAGTTTTGTGAGGGCCACGAAGGGTCCAACAAAAGTTCGTGAGTCAAACAGGGTTAAGGAAAATCCCAAAGCCTTTTATTCGTATATAAGGAGCAAGAGGGTAACTAGAGAAAGGATTGACCCACTCAAAGACAAAAGAGGGAATTTATGCGTGGAGTCAAGAGGAAATGGGTGAGATTCTTTTTTTTTCTTTTTAAAAAAAATTTAGAATACCCAATTATTTTTTCCAATTAAGGGGCAATTTAGAGTGACCAATCCTGCACATCTTTGAGTTAGAACATAGAACAGTACAGCACAGAACAGGCCCTTCGGCCCTCGATGTTGTGCCGAGCAATGATCACCCTACTTGTTGTGGGGGTGAAACCCACGCAGACACGGGGAGAATGTGCAAACTCCACACGGACAGTGACCCAGGGCCGGGATTCAAACCCGGGTCCTCAGCACCGTAGATGGGTGAGATTCTTTTTTTTTTTATAAATTTAGATTACCCAATTATTTTTTCTATTAAGGGGCAATTTAGCGTGGCCAATCCACCTACTCTGCACATTTTTGGGTTGTGGGGGCGAAACCCACGCAGACACGGGGAGAATGTGCAAACTCCACACGGACAGTGACCCAGAGCCGGGATCGAACCTGGGACCTCAGCGCCGTGAGGCTGTTGTGCTAACCGCTAGGCCACCGTGCTGCCCTATGGGTGAGATTCTTAATGAGTACTTTGCATCGGCATTCACCAAGGAGAGGGACATGACAGATGTTGAGGCTGGGGATGGATGTTTAAATACTCTAGGTCAAGTCGGCATAAGGAAGGGGGAAGTTTTGGGTATGCTAAAAGGCATTAAGGTGGACAAGTCCTTGGGTCCGGATGGGATCTATCCCAGGTTACTGAGGGAAGCGAGGGACGAAATAGCTGGGGCCTTAACAGATAGCTTTGCAGCATCCTTGAGCACGGGTGAGGTCCCGGAGGACTGGAGAATTGCTAATGCTGTCCCTTTTTTAAGAAGGGTAGCAGGGATAATGTAGGGAATTATAGACCTGTGAGCTTGAGTGGTAGGTAAACTGTTGGAGAAGATACTGAGGGATAGGATTTATTCCCGTTTGGAAGAAAATAGACTTATCAGTGATAGGCAGCATGGTTTTGTGCAGGGAAGGTCATGTCTTACAAACCTAATATAATTCTTTGAGGAAGTGACAAAGTTAATTGATGAGGGAAGGGCTGTAGATGTCATATACCTGGACTTCAGTAAGGCATTTGATAAAGTTTCCCATGGCAGGTTGATGGAAAAAGTGAAGTCGTATGGGGTTCATGGTGTACTAGCTAGATGGATAAAGAACTGGCTGGGCAACAGGAGACAGAGAGTAGTGGTGGAAGGGAGTGTCTCAAAATGGAGAAGGGTGACTAGTGGTGTTCCACAGGGATCCGTGCTCGGACCACTGTTGTTTGTGATATTCATAAATGATCTGGAGAAAGGTACAGGTGGTCTGATGAGCAAGTTTGCAGATGATACTAAGATTGGTGGAGTTGCAGATAGCGAGGGGGAATGTCAGAGAATACAACAAACTATAGATAGATTGGAGAGTTGGGCAGAGAAATGGCAGATGGAGTTCAATCCAGGCAAATGGGAGGTGATGCATTTTGGAAGATCTAATTCAAGAGCGGACTATACGGTCAATGGAAGAGTCCTGGGGAAAATTGATGTACAGAGAGATCTGGGAGTTCAGGTCCATTGTACCCTGAAGGTGGCAACGCAGGTCGATAGAGTGGTTAAGAAGGCATACAGCATGCTAGCCTTCATTGGACGGGGTATTGAGTACAAGAATCGGCAGGTCATGTTACAGTTGTATATGACTTTGGTTAGGCCACATTTGGAATACTGTGTGCAGTTTTGGTCGCCACATTACCAGAATGATGTGGATGCTTTAGAGAGGGTGTAGAGGAGGTTCACCAGGATGTTGCCTGGTATGGAGGGTGCTAGCTACGAAGAATGGTTGAGTAGATTAGGATTGTTTTTGTTGGAAAGACGGAGGTTGAGGGGGGGGACCTGATTGAGGTCTACAAAATTATGAGAGGTATGGACAGGGTGGATAGCAACAAGCTTTTTTTCCAAGAGTGGGGTGTCAATTACAAGGGGTCACGATTTCAAGGTGAGAGGGGGAAAGTTTAAGGGAGATGTGCGTGGAAAGTTTTTTACGCAGAGGGTGGTGGGTGCCTGGAATGCTTTGCCAGCGGAGTTGGTAGAGGCGGGCACGATAGCATAATTTAAGATGCATCTAGACAGATATATGAACTGGCGGGGAACAGAGGGAAGTAGATCCTTGGAAAATAGGTGACGGGTTTAGATTAAGGATCTGGATCGGCGCAGGCTGGGAGGGCCGAAGGGCCTGTTCCTGTGCTGTAATTTTCTTTGTTCTTTGTTCAAACAAACTTCACTTTATTTACACTAATATACAGCACCAGTACTTTGCTACTGGTCTTCTCTCTAACCAGTACCTAACTGTTTATACAATAGAAAAGGTTGATGATTGCCCGCCTCCCTATCGAGTGAGCTCATGGTCCCCAACAACTCCAACTGGGTATATGTCTCTGCTCCTGCTTTTTTGGCTGTAGAACTGCTTGAAGACCTCGTGTTTTGTCTGCTGCTGCTTTTTCTGTTTCTGAAGCCTGGAATGAGGCAAAAGAAAGCTGTGAACATGCCTACTACCGGTCTGAAGAAGGGGAAGAAGTGCTTTCGCACTCCTCTGCTATACTTTGAGTTACTGTGGCTTTAGGTACGGACTATTCCTGTTTCGAGATTCTGCTCCTGGAAGCTGCCAGCCTGAGAGAGAGGAGGAAGGCCTGCCTGTTCTTGCGGCTTGTTAATATCTTCATTGACATACTTGTTGACTTTTGATGTGCATTGACTTATGCCTGGACTTGTGTGTCACTTGTTAATGACGTGTGTTCCTGTGGCCTGGTCTTAGAACTGGGTGGTGTCGGGAGACCAGATGCCGGTACTGCCGGAGAGGAAGGGCAGTGCCTCAATTCAACTGTGCAACTCTGAGGTCGTATCAGGATACCTCGCGAACTAATGGTTACCTTCTGTGTTTGTGGCTATGTACTGCTCTGGGTTTGGGAGCCGTGTGAATTGTTGATGTTACTTGGTTGTATGGGGTCTGAGTATGAGGACCCGGGTGCGAAGGCGTCCCAAGTGTGAGGAACAACATCCTGCCATGTGCAAAGGCACACCGAGTGTGAGGGCCCTGTTTGCTGTGTATTTGTTTTTCTCGTGTAATTACAATGTTGTGTCTGTCAGTACAAATATTTTGTTGTATATCGGTGCCTGTATAACACGGTGCCGTTTCCTTATGGATTCATGGCCCTTGTGATATGAGGACTGTTCATGGACCAGGTTTGGTCTTTTTCCTTGTAAAGGTGATATGCTGGTGGCTCCACTGAATTTTTCCTGTTTACTGTTTCATGTTCATATTGTTGTTTTGTACTTGGGTCTTTTTTATGTTCAGGAACTGTTAATAAACCAAAATATGATCAATGGGGAAACCAATTGTCCGTATCCAATAGGACCTGTGCAGGTTGCAACATCCATCATTAGGCTTTTAATTCCAAATCTTCTATTGAGTTTAAATTCCATCACCTGCCATGGTGGGATTTGAACCCAGGTCCACAGGTTACCAGTCCAGCGATAATACCACTACGCCACTGCCTCCCCTGTTATCCATTCCTGCCAATGAAGCAAGAGAAAACATTTCTAACATTTAAATTATTAACCAACTGTCTCAGTCATACATCAAATTGTTGTCCCTCCATTAATTCATTTAAGAATCAGAAAGACTCGTGCTAAATTTGACATTACCATCACTGAATTCCCTACTATCAACATCCTGGGGGTTACTATTGACCAGAAACAGAACTGGGCTAGCCATCTGAATACTGTGGCTATAAGACTGTCGGTGTGGAGTCTGCACGTTCTCCCCGTGTCTGCGTGGGTTTCCTCCAGGTGCTCTGGTTTCCTCCCACAGTCCAAAGGTGTGCAGGTTAGATGGATTGACCATGCTAAATTGCCCCTTGGTGTCCAAAGATGTACAGGTCAAATGGTATTACGGGAATAAGGTAGACCTTAGGATGCACTTTCAGAGGGTTGGTGAAGACCCATTGGGCCAAATAGGGCCCTGTAGGGATTCTATGGTCAAAGGTTAAGAATGCTGTGGCAAGTAAATTGCCTCTTGGCTCCCCAAAGCCTGACAACCATCTACAGGCACAAGTCAGAAATACTCTACCCTTGCCTGAATGAGTGCAGCTCCGACAAAATTAAAGAAACTCCGACAAAATTAGAGAAACTCTTCACCATCCAGGACAAAGCAGCCCACTTGATTGGCGCCTAATCCACAAACATTCACTACCTCCACCACTGACCACAGTAACAGCCGTGTGAACCATCTGCAAGATGCACTGCAGAATTCCCCAAGTCTCTTTTGACAGCACCTTCCGAACTCATGCCCAGTCCCAAATAGAAGGGCAAAGGCAGTGGGTACTTGGGAACACCACCACTTGGAAGTTCCCCTCCATGTCACTCGCCATCCTGACTTGGAAATACATTAACGTTACTTCACTGTCGCTTGATCAAAATTCTGGACCACTTTTCCTGACAGCACTGTGGGTGGTACCTACACCACAGGGACTGCAGTGGTTCAAGAAGACAGCTCACTGCCACCTTCAGAAGGGTAATTATGGATGGGCAAGAAATGCTGGTCTAGCCAGCGACCTGTAAATGAATTAAAAATAAATTAAATAATACTTTTCTGGCTAGAATTACGGCGAGATATGGTTGAATTCTGCAAGGCTTGTCACACACGTGAAATGGTTGAGAAAAGCCAGCTGTCTATTAAACCAGCTCCCATGCCTGCTTTTCAATGCAGTTTAATAGGGTTCTAGTGTATTGTGTTGGACTTCCATCTAAAGTCAAAACAGGGTATTTAACAATTCAACTATTAAAAAAACTTTTAACAATCTGAAGAAAGATTGCTGCAGATATGATAATTGAAGGGTTAATTCAGTTTTTCACTAGATTTCAATTGTCCAGAGAGGTTCAATCTAACGGATTGAATCAACTGCATACCACCCACGGTTGGCAAGGACATTGGAAAGATGCCATCAAATGTTAAATACCTTGGTCAAAGCTGATTGCCTCGAATACCCAGAGGATTGCATTAGGGAAATTTCATTTTTATTGTTTGCAATTAGGGTTGCATCTAATAGGTTAACGGGTTTCTGTAGAGATAGACTGCCAAAAGCAGGTGAAGATTGAACAGACAGAAAGGGTATGGGTGACCACCAGGCAGAGTAGAGGAAGGCAGGTAGTGCAGGAGTCCCCTAGCGGGCCTTTTTAACAGCTAAACCATTTTGGATACTGTTGAGGGAGATGACTGTCGGGGAAAGCAATGGCAACCAACTTAGGACAACATGGGTTGGTCTGCTGCACAAGAGAGGAGGAGGAAGAACAGCATGGCTATAGTGGTAGGGGATTTGATTGTAAGGAGAACAGACAGGCGTTTCTGTGGCCAGAAAAGAGACTCCAGGATGGTAAATTGCCTCCTTTGTGCCAGGATCAGGGATGTCATTGTACATCCCTGATCCTGATGCAGGGCATTCTGAAGGAGGGGGGGTGCAAACAGATAAATATTGTGGTGCACATTGGTACCATGGCTTGTCCATCAGAGCCTGGGTCTGCACTGGGGGTTCTGCAGGGCCGGCCCTCCCCGTTTCCATGCCTCCACGTGTGGCTGCTGGCTCCGAGGCTGAGGTTTGCCTCCCCTCGTCTCTGCTGGCTTTTCAGCTTGGCGGCTGATTCTTTCCCACCTTGCTTGGCCGTCTGGTCGATGAGGGGTTAGGGTAGGGGGGTTAGAGTAGGGGATTGTAGATATTTTTGGTGCCCTTTTCCTGAGTAGTCGAAGATCTTACACTGGAACCACCTTTCATGCGACTGCTCAGCTCATGGCCGCCAGCGGAAGACCCCCTTAATGTACTTCGAATATAGAACAGTACAGCACAGCACAGGCTGTTCGGCCCACGATGTTATGCCAACCATTTATCCTAATCTAAGGTCAACCTAACCTACACCCCTTCAATTTGCTGCTGTCCATATGCCTGTCTAAGAGTCCCTTAAATGTCCCTAATGACTCTGACTCCACCACCTCTGCTGGCAGTGCATTCCACGTACCCACCACTGTCTGTGTAAAGAACCGACCTCTGACATTTCCCTTTATCACCTTCCTCCAATCATCTTAAAGTTATGTCCTCTCGTGACAGCCATTTCCACCCTGGGGAAAAGTCTCTGGCTATCCACTCTTATCCATGCCTCTTATCACATTGTACACCTCTGTCATGTCACTCACTGCCTTCTTCGCTCCAGTGAGAAAATCTCTAGCTCCCTCAACCTTTCTTCATAAGACATGCCCTCCAGTCCAGGGAGCATCGTGGTAAATCTCCTTTGCACCCTCTCCAAAGCATCCCCATCCTTCCTATAATGAGGTGACCAGAACTGGACACAATATTTCAAGTGTGGTCTAACTAGAGTTTTATAAAGCTGCAGCACAACCTTGGGCTCTTAAACTCAATCCTTCTGTTAATGAAAGCCAACGCACCATAGGCCTTCTTAACAACCCTATCAACCTGGGTGGAAACTTTGAGGGATCTATGTACGTGGACCCCAAGATCCCTCTGTTCCTCCACACTTACAAGAATCCTGCATTCAGCATTCAAATTTGACCTTCCAAAATTAATCGCTTCACATTTTTAAAAAAATATTTTTTTATTCTCCTTCTTCACATTTTCTCCCAAATTTACACCCAACAATAATTAGTAACAAATGTAATATCAATCCCCATATCAATAACAACAATCCCATCCTCCCACCAAACCCCCAAACAACTGCCCGCATGTTAACATAAACAAATGACAAAGAGGAATCCGGAATCACCCATAATCACCATTAACACATACAGTCCCCCTCCCCCAAGTGTTCGATGTGATCGAATTCTCGAAAGTGCATAATGAATAATGCTCATGAATTGTAGAACCCCTCCAACCATCCCCTCAGTTCAAATTTGACCTTTTCAAGCATCAAGAGTTTCAGCAGGTCCCCCCGCCACGGCAGGGCACAGGGTGGAGAGGTTGACACTTCCACTCGCTGTCTTCTTTCGGCCAGCCAATTCTGTATCCAGCCAGCCAATTCTGTATCCAGCCAGCCAATTCTGTATCCAGACAGCCAAATTTTTCTGTATCCCATGCCCCCTGACTTTCTGAATGAGAATTTTGAAGCAACTCCGGATTTTTCTTTATTTTACCTGCCAGTATCCTTTCATGCCCCCTTTTTGCTGTCCTAATTTCCTTTTTAAGTTCCCTTTTGCACATTCTATACTCCATTAGGGCTTCTGCTGTTTTGAGCCCTTGATATCTGCCATAAGCCTCCCTTTTACTTTTTATCCAATGCTGTATATCCTTTGATATGCAGGGTTCACTGGATTTGTTGGACACACCCTTTTTCTTGATTGGAGCATGTTGGCCCTGTACTCTCCATGTTACCATCTTGAATGCATCCCACTGTTCTGGTACAGATTTACCTAAAAATGTCTGCTTCCAATCAACTTGGGTCAAATCATATCTGGTCTTATTAAAATCGGCCTTTCCCCAGTTTAGAACTTTGATTTCACGACCATCCTTGTCCTTTTCCACAACAATCTTGAATCTAATGGAGCTATGATTGCTATTTGCAAACTGTTCCACCACTGATACTTCAACCACTTGCCCGGCTTTGTTACCTCAAATTAAGTCCAGGCACCGCCCCCTCTCTTGTAGGACCTTCTACGTACTGGCTTAAAAAGTTCTCCTGAATGTATTTCCACTCTCTAAACCTTTCACACTCTGACTACGCCAGCTAATGTTGGGAAAGTTGAAATCTCCCACTGTCACTACCCTATTAATTTCTCTGAAATTTGCCCACATATCTGTTCTTCTATTTCCCTCAAACTGTTAGGGGGCCTATGGAACACTCCCAGCAATGTGATTGCTCCTTTTTGACTTGGGTTCTACCCATATGACTTCATTTGAAGAGCCTTCTAAGATGTCGTCCTCCTTACTGCTAAAATTGGGCAGCATGGTGGTTAGCACAATCGCTTCACAGCTCCAGGGTCCCAGGTTCGATTCCCGGCTTGGGTCACTGTCTGTGCGGAGTCTGCACATCCTCCCCGTGTGTGCGTGGGTTTCCTCCGGGTGCTCCGGTTTCCTCCCACAGTCCAAAGATGTGCAGGTTAGGTGGATTGGCCATGATAAATTGCCCTTAGTGTCCAAAATTGCCCGTAGTGTAGGGTGGGGTTACTGGGTTATGGGGATAGGGCGGTGGTGTTGACCTTGGGTAGGGTGCTCTTTCCAGGAGCCGGTGCAGACTCGATGGGCCGAATGGCCTCCTTCGGCACTGTAAATTCTATGATATTCCCTGATCAAAATTACAACACTCGCTCCTATTTCATTCTCTCGCCTTAAGTTCCTATATCCTGGAATATTGAACTGCCAATCCTGCCCCTCTCTCAACCGTGTCTCAGTGACTGCAATGGCATCTTACCCCCATGTTTTAATTTGTGCCCTCAATTCATCTGCTTTGTTCGTCAGACTCCTTGCATTAAAATTAATACCATCCAATCTTGCCAAACTCCGTTGTGACTTAACTGGGCTAGAAATTCTATGCCTTCCTGACTCACTTAGAACCATAGAATCCCTACAGTGCAGAAGGAGGCCATTCGGCCCATCGAGTCTGCACCGACCCTCTGAAAGAATACTTCACTCAAGCTCACACCCCCACCCTACTCCATTAACCCACTAATCTAACCGTCACATCTTTTTGGACACTTAAGAGTCAGTTTAGCATAGCCTGATCCACTTAACCACTTTAGACTGGGAGGAAACTGGAACACCCGGAGGAAACCCATGCAGGCACGGGGAAAAGGTGCAAACTCCACACAGACAGTGACCTTAGGCTGGAATTGAAACCAGGTCCCTGATGCTGTGATGCAGCAGTGCTAACCACGGTGCCACCAAACTTGATTACTCCTATAATTTTGGCTGTGTATCTCCTGCTGAACCTTCTGTCAGGATTCCAGCCCCCTGTCAAGTTAGTTTAAAACTTCCCAACAACGATGTAGCGATGCCGGTGCTGGACTGGGGTGGGCACAGTAAGAAGTCTTACAACACCAGGTAGCACAGTGGTTAGCACTGTGGCTACACAGCACCAGGGTCCCAGGTTTCCTCCCACAAGTCCTGAAAGACACTTGTAATTTGGACATTTTGAATTCTCCCTCTGTGTACCCAAACAGGTGTCGGAATGTTCTAATTTTCAAGGAGCTATGATTCTTCTGTTAAATATTTCCTGGGATCTGCTTCAATAATAGTTTGTGGCAGAGAGTGCCACATTATGGTCACCGTCTGTAATTGTAACCATTTTTGGGGTAAAACTTGGAATGGATCCAGAGTAACAGGTTCCTCTCATTATGCTCGTTTGAATCTACTATCCCTGCCCATCTTGCTGCTCGATTGGCTCTCACTTCAGTTAGCATATATATTTTCATAACCGCTGATATGAATTCAGAAGCATATCTGCATTGAGTCAAGTCTGGCTTCATTGTCTGAATAAAATTATTTTTGGTCAACCAATAGGGGTGGCACGTAGCACAGTGGTTAGCGCTGTAGCTTCACAGCTCCAGGGTCCCAGGTTCGATCCCTAGCTTAGGTCACTGTCTGCGTTGAGAATGCGTGTTCTCCTTGTGGCTGCTTGGGTTTCCTCCGGGTGCTCTGGTTTCCTCCCACAAGTCCTGAGAGACGCGCTTGTTAGGTAATTTGGACATTGCAAGGTAGAGTTTGTTCTGTTTGCCCCACTTTAACCCTCTTGCTGACCCCTCAGTCCTCTTTAAAGAAATCGATAAACGGTTTCCACCTACGGGGTGAACCCCTCTGCTGCTCTCACAGAGCGAACTTGACCTTCTCCAGCCTCAGGAATTCTGCCAGGCTACTCACCCACACTCCTGCTTTCAGCGGCTCCGAGTCCTGCCATTCTATCAAAATCTCCAGGCTATCAGGGAGGCAAAGGCCAAAACGTCAGCCTCTCTCGCCCCCTAGACTCCTGGGTCTTCTGACACCTCAATTCAAATATTAATGTTAATGAATGTTTGAGAATGTGTACATTTTTAATTTCACAGGCTAATTAATTTAACTCTTTGTTTTTCATGCAGATGTGTCTCCAACATTTCTCCAGTTCTGCGGGTTTTAGCTTGCAGACAAAAGCACACACTGCCTGATCTGCCTTATGACTATGGTGCACTGGAGCCACATATCAGTGCTGAAATAATGCAGCTGCACCATAGCAAGCATCATGCAACCTATGTTAACAACCTAAATATCACAGAAGAGAAGTATGCGGAGTCCATGGCCAAGGGTGAGTAGGTGCAATATGCGGGATGCTGCACATAACATAGCTGACCTGAGAGGAATGTCCAGGCAGATTTATTTTAATTCCAAAATACCGGCAGGAGATGAATAGTGGGCTATCAATAATGTTATTCATGGGTAATAGCATTAGCCAGTTTCAGACTGAGCAAACTAAAATGTCCAGTGAAGAATTTTTATTTTTTTAACCAATTGTCAGTATGTATGAAATTTTTAATTAAAGTTCTTGTGGATTGTACTGTTAGTATTTATACCAATCGGCATTTAATGGGTGGTCATTAGATTATAGGCAAGGTGCTGTTTCTTGGGAGGGAGGTATGGTTTCGGCAGCAGGTTTATCAGCTTTTTATTCTGCACACTTTTTTTTTTATTGCTGCATATGATAGCCTAGATGCAAGCTGACAGCTTTTCAATTGTCTTTTTTCTCCCCCCACCTTGCATTTAGTGAAGTTAGAATTTAATTCTAGTTAAAGGCTTGGATTGCAGTCTGCCGTTCTCCATGTCATTATTTCAACAATTCAGCTGAGGCCCTTTTCAGAATTTAAAGCCCTAAGCCCATTTTCCTCTGAATGTATCAACATACTTCTGTCAACAGGTTTCCTGTGTCTGAGTGGGTTTCACACCCACAACCTAGAAGATGTGCAGGCGAGGTGGGTTGGCCATGCTGAACTGCCCCTTCATTGGAAAAGAAATAATTGGGCACTCTAAAACAACAGAAGAAAAACCATAGGCCAGATCCCAATGGAAGCAGAATTGGGATTGGGTCCCGACAACAACACTTCTAATAAAAACTATTTTTGGGGTTGGGGAGGTAAGTTGTAGTGGGGTGTCCAAGGGAGGAATCAAGTGATCAGGTCGGCATTTAAAAATGGCAATCCAATCTGAAGATTGCTCGTCAGTGCAGGAAGCGATGTAAGTGCGGCCTTGATGTAGCGTTCCTGTTTAATAGCTGCTGTACGTGCCCAACACGGGATTCTGTTTTTTGCGTGTTAAATCAGGCCCGGAGGGTGGAGTATAATGCAGGAAGTGTAAAGTTATTCACTTTAGCCATAAGAATAGAAAAGCAGAATATTTTTTAAAGGTATAAAACTTGTAAGTGTTGATGCTGAAAGTGACATGGGTGTATTTATACAAGGAACACAGAAAGTTAACATGCAGATGCAGCAAGGAATTAGGAAGGCAAATGGCAAGTGGGCCTTTATTTCAAGACTGAGAATTAGAATGCAAAGATAAAGAAGTCTGCTGCAATTGTGCAGGATTTTAATGAGACCACATCTGGAATAGTACTTTGCTTTCCACATTTAAAAAAGGATATTCTTGCTTTGGAGGAGGTACAGCAAAGGTTCACTGAATTGGCCACTGGGATGAGAGGATTGCATTATGATGAGCTAATTAAATTGAGTTTATATTCTCAGGAGTTTTAAGAAAAAAATGAGAGATGATCTCATTGAAACCTACAAAATTCTGAAGTGGAAATTCTGAAGTGGTTTGATGGGAGAGATGGTTTCCGCTGGTTGGGGAGCGCAGTCTCAGGATAATGGACCAAACATTTAAATCTGCAATGAGGGGAATTTGCTTCACTCAAGGGTTTGTGAAGCTGTAGAATTCTCCACCCAGAGGGCTGTGGACGCTGCATTGTTGAATACATTTTAAGGCAGATAGACAGATTTTTGGTGTCTCGGGAAATTAAAGGATTTGGAGATTGGATGGGATCAACAATATCATGTTGAAGAATGGAGCAAGTTTGACGGGCCATATGGTCTATTCCTGCTCTGATATTCTATTATTAGAGACATAATGAGAAGATTACCTAGAACTGGACATGCAACTCCTGTTTTGATTTATGTTGCCAGAAGGAGTTGCAGACTGGGGTGCGGAATAAAAAAGCTTCCCATTGTGGAAAGATTGTGCTTCTGTTTATGTTAAATAGATTTGCCCACATTGAATAATTTTTTGCACACTGAGCAGATCTTAAAATTTCTTTCATATATTTTAGGTGATGTGACAACTCAAGTTGCTCTGCAGCCAGCATTACGATTTAATGGTGGGGGTCATATTAATCACTCTATCTTCTGGACTAACCTGTCTCCTAATGGAGGAGGAGAGCCTGCAGGTAGGTTTGAACTATGTAATTTGTAAAGTTGCCATAGCCCCAGATGACCATAGGCTACTTTCCCCTTTTGAGGGGGAGAGTTGACTGGTGGTGATTTAACCTGGGGATCACCATACCTCAGGCAAGGAACAAAGTTGGGAAGATGGTTCTTCATGAATACCTTCAGCCGGTGCGGGTATTGAAATCCCGCTGCTGGTCTCACTCTGCATCACGAACCAGCTGTTCAGCCAACTGAACTAAGCTGCAATGGCATGTCTTCTGGTTGGGGAGGCATGAGCACTTCACGATGCCATAATTGAATATTTGAGAGAACTTTTTTCAATATCCATTTTGTCTGATTAATGACAAGCAAAACAGTTAGCTTGTCTGTTGCCTTTTGGTCAGTTTTAGTGTTATCAGCAATCATCGATATTGGTGAACCTATTTCTCATAATGTACTTTGAAGTTGAATAAACTTGCATCAAATAATTGAACTGCATTTAAGCCAATTATAAATCAAGATTTAAATTTCACTATCTTCAGGTTTACAGGAATTCTCCGACCCCCCGAGATTCGGCGGGGGGGGGGGGGGAATCGTGCCGGTCGGCGGGCCCCCCCCTGCCGGTCGACGCACCGGTCGGCGGGCCCCCCGTGGTGATTCTCCGGCCCGCAATGGGCCGAAGTCCCGCCGCTGACAGGCCTCTCCCACCGCCGTGAATTAAACCTGATTGGCGGCGCGGATGGGCTCCGGGAATGTAAGCGCAGACTGGGTGACCACTTTGCGGAATACCGTTGCTCAGTTCATCAGCATGACCGTTACTTCCCTGTTGCTTGCCATTTTAACTCAGCACCTTGCTCTCATGCCCACATACCCAGTCTTGGCCTACTGCAATGCTCTAGTGAAGACCAGCTGGAGGAACAGCATCTCACCTTCTGGTTAAGCATGTTGCAGCCCTCAAGACTCAAGGTTGAATTCGGCATCTTTAGACTGCCTCCAGCTTAACCCCCCTCCCCCTCCCCCACTCTTTCTTTACTATTCCATAGATGTATTGCCTCGATATAAAATGGCCCCCTCCCCCTCTCACACCAGGCCTCCTGTCATTTGTTCTTAAAGTTGCTACTTTTTGTTGCCGTTTCTTTTGCATTAACATTCCTTTTGTTTCCGATGAAGGGTCTATGACTAAAAGCATTAACTGTTGGATCTCTTGTTGGATGCTGCCAGACCGGCTCCATCTTTACAGCTTCCTCTGTTCTTGTTTCAGTTTCCAGTATCCACAGCATTTTGCTTATTTTAAGTTATGGCTTAATTTTCTGTTTTGGCCTCAAGTGGAGTACTGTGTCCAATTCTGAGAATCACTCTTTAGGAAAGGTAGTGAAAGCTTTAGAGAGGATGTAAAAGATATTTCAAAAATGGTTTCAGGGTTTAGGGACTTGAAGGACGTGGAGATGTTGTGGTTATTTTCCTGAGAGAAGGTTATGAGGTGATTTGCTGGAGATATTCAAAATCCTGCAGGTTCTGCAACATCCTGCACTGCATTCACGATGGTGGAGCAACAGTCCTGGCACTGACTAATGATATCAGAAGGGAAATGCTAATGTGTGACTGGGATGATGATGTATCACTACATTAATCTGTCTTGGGTTAAAGAGAGGTTGGAACTCCATGCTCAGGAGCAATATGCCTACTCTGTAACTTGTTTAGATGGAGTACTAATAAACAAGTGTTAAACAAGTACCAGAGTATGGCTACAATCTGTCCAGTAATCAAGATCCAAGGTCAGAGTTCACAGATAAGTAGTATTATTTCAGCACGTGGTGGCAGCAGTATATTGAAGTAAAAGAATGTTATTGAAGGAACCACAAAGTGAAGAAGAACCTGATAGCAGCTTGCCCTTAAGACTTGACGTAAGGAAGAGTAGATAGAGGTAACAATGACCATAACCAGTGAGCTATCCCTGGCCCAATGCTGCCCATATGTCTTTCTCAAGACCGGAAAAAGTGGGAATTATGGAAATACCTTTTCCTACGATATTGAGTAGGATTGGGCATTCACATTAAAGAACAGAAGCATCGAGTCAGTTTGTTTCTTTATGATGGAGGTTCATTGGCAGACATTTTCCTAAGTGAAGGAGTCCACCGCGGACTTTAAGTGCGTTCTCAATGTTGTCTGGCTAGTTCTTGCAGAAGGACATGTTAATCTGTGATCACATAGTCATGGGCATCTGAGACAAAAATCTCCCAACTTTCTTCAGACTAAATGATCTTAAATGTACTTTGGATCAAGTGGTCCAATATACGAGCGAGATAGGCTGAGCTTAAGGAGTTCAGTCAGCAGTAATTTGATGTTACTCCATAGACTGGGTAGGCCCATGGACAGCAGTCCCACCTTTTTAAAAAGAAATCCGCCAAACTGGGCCAAAGGGCAGAAAACACACTGGCAGTCACTTTGAGATGCTTGTGTTGTGGTGTGAAGTACCAGGACTGCTGGCAGTCACTTTGAGATGCTTGTGTTGTGGTGTGAAGTACCAGGACTGCTGGCAGTCACTTTGAGATGCTTGTGTTGTGGTGTGAAGTACCAGGACTGCTCAGCAGGTGATGTGGAATCCTTTTAAGTGCAAATCCAACAACTTTTAATTGAGGTAGAAGACATTTATTTTTTAAAACTCCCAGCATTTCTCGAAGCCCAAATGCACCTTCCCTTTAAGATGCTGATGTACGCTCACAGTATTTTATGCCCTGTTAATGTGCAGTGGCATTGGCTACATTCCGTTAAATGACAAGGCAGCACTAATTTAATTCGCAATGAACAAGAACAACGAACATAGACCACTGCAGCACAGGAACAGGCCCTCCGGCCCTCCAAGCCTGTACCGACCATGCTGCCCGTCAAAACTAAAATCTTCTACACTTGAGGGGCCCTTGTTCCTCTATTCCCATCCTAATCATGTATTTGTCAAGATGCCCCTTAAATGTCACTATCGTCCCTGCTTCCACCACCTCCTCTGGCAGCGAGTTCCAGGCAACCACTACCCTCTGTGTAAAAACATCTCTTGCACATCGCCTTTAAACTTTTCCCCTTGCACCTTAAACCTATGTCTCCTAGTAATTGACTCTTCCATCCTGGGAAAAAGCTTCTGACTATCCACTCTGTCCATTGCTCCTCATAATTTTGTAGACTTATGTCAGGTCGTCCCTCAACCTCTGTCATTCCAGTGAGAACAAACCAGTTTATTTAATCTCTCCTCATAGCTAATGCTAGGTCTAGGTTAATTTTGTATTACCATCCTCTTGCCTGTTTTCAGGTTTCAGCCAATTTCTTCTGAATACAGTTGCTGTCTGGGATTATGTATGTATAATAAATATATGGGTATAGAACATTACAGCGCAGGACAGGCCCTTCGGCCCTCGATGTTGCGCCAACCTGTAAAACCACTCTAAAGCCCATCTACACTATTCCCTTATCATCCATATGCCTATCCAGTGACCATTTGAATGCGTTTAGTGTTGGCGAGTCCACTACTGTTGCAGGCAGGGCATTCCACGCCCTTACTACTCTCTGGGTGAAGAACCTACCTCTGACATCTGTCCTGTATCTATCTCCCCTCAATTTAAAGCTATGTCTCCTCGTGCTGGACATCACCATCCGAGGAAAAAGGCTCTCGATGTCCACCCTATCCACCCACTCTGATCATCTTGTATGCCTCAATTAAGTCACCTCTTAACCTTCTCTCTAACGAAAACAGCCTCAAGTCCTTCAGCCTTTCCTCGTAAGTTCTTCCCTCCATACCAGGCAACGTCCTTGTAAATCTCCTCTGTACCCTTTCCAATGCTTCCACTTCCTTCCTATAATGCGGCAACCAGAACTGCACGCAATACTCCAAATGCGGCCGCACCAGAGTTTTGTACAACTGCAACATGACCTCATGGCTCCGAAACTCAATTCCTCTACCAATAAAAGCTAACACACCGTACGCCTTCTTAACAACCCTCTCAACCTGGGTGACAACTTTCAGGGATCTATGGACATGGACACCGAGATCTCTCTGCTCGTCCACACTACCAAGAATCTTACCATTAGCCCAGTACTGTCTTCCTGTTATTCCGTCCAAAATGAATCACCTCACACTTTTCTGCATTAAACTCCATTTGCCACCTGTCAGCCCAGCTCTGCAGCTTATCTATGTCCTTCTGTAACTTGTAACATCCTTCTGCACTGTCCACAACTCCACCGACTTTAGTGGCAACTGCAAATTTACTCACCCATCCTTCTACGCCCTCCTCCAGGTCATTTATAAAAATGACAAACAGCAGTGGCCCCAAAACAGATCCTTGTGGTGCACCACTAGTAACTGGACACCAGTCTGAACATTTCCCATCAACCACCACCCTTTGTCTTCTATCAGCCAGCCAATTTCTGATCCAAACTGCTAAATCACCCTGAATCCCATTCCTCTGTATTTTCTGCAATAGCCTACCGTGGGGAACCTTCTCAAACGCTTTACTGAAATCCATATACACCACATCCACTGCATTACCCTCATCCACCTGTTTGGTCACCTTCTCGAAGAACTCAATAAGGTTTATGAGGCACGACCTACCCATCACAAAACCATGTTGACTATCTCTAATCAAATTATTCATTTCCAGATGATTATACATCCTATCTCTTAGAAACCTTTCCAAGACTTTTCCCACAACAGAAGTAAGGCTCACTGGTCTATAGTTACCGGGGTTATCTATACTCCCCTTCTTGAACAAGGGGACAACATTTGCTATCCTCCAGTCCTCTGGCACTATTCCTGTACAGTAAGAAGTCTTACAACACTCGGGTGAGGAAGGAGCTGCGCTCCGAAAGCTCGTGTTTGAAACAAACCTGTTGGACTTTAACCTGGTGTTGTAAGACTTCTTACTGTGCTCACCCCAGTCCAACGCCGGCATCTCCACATCATGACTATTCCTGTAGACAAAGATGACTTAAAGATCAAAGCCAAAGGCTCAGCAATCTCCTCCCTAGCTTCCCAGAGAATCCTAGGATAAATCCCATCCGGCCCAGGGGACTTACCTGTCACACTTTCCAGAATCGCTAACACCACTTCCTTATGAATCTCAAGCCCTTCTAGTCTAGTAACAAACTGCTGTGACAAAGTTAATTGATGAGGGAAGGGCTGTAGATGTCATATACATGGACTTTAGTAAGGCATTTGATAAGGTTTCCCATGGCAGGTTGATGGAAAAAGTGAAGTCGTATGGGGTTCAGTGTGTACTAGCTAGATGGATAAAGAACTGGCTGGGCAACAGGAGACAGAGAGTAGTGGTGGAAGGAGTGTCTCAAAATGGAGAAGGGTGACTAGTGGTGTTCCACAGGGATCTGTGCTCGGACCACTGCTGTTTGTGATCTACATAAATGACCTGGAGGAAGGTAAAGGTGGTCTGATTAGCAAGTTTGCAGATGATACTAAGATTGGTGGAGTTGCAGATAGCGAGGAGGACTGTCAGAGAATACAGCAAAATATAGATAGATTGGAGAGTTGGGCAGAGAAATGGCAGATGGAGTTCAATTCAGGCAAATGCGAGGTGATGCATTTTGGAAGATCAAATTCAAGAGCAGACTATATGGTCAATGGAAGGGTCTTGGGGAAAATTGATGTACAGAGAGATCTGGGAGTTCAGGTCCATTGTACCCTGAAGGTGGCAACGCAAGTTGATAGAGTGGTCAAGAAGGCATACAGCATGCTTTCCTTCATCGGACGGGGTATTGAGTACAAGAGTTGGCAGGTGATGTTACAGTTGTATAGGACTTTGGTTCGGCCACATTTGGAATACTGCGTGCAGTTCTGGTCGCCACATTACCAGAAGGATGTGGATGCTTTGGAGAGGGTGCAGAGGAGGTTCACCAGGATGTTGCCTGGTATGGAGGGTGCTAGCTATGAAGAAAGGTTGAGTAGATTAGGATTGTTTTCGTTGAAAAGACGGAGGTTGAGGGGGGACCTGATTGAGGTCTACAAAATTATGAGAGGTATGGACAGGTTTGATAGCAACAAACTTTTCCCAAGAGTGGGGGTGTCAGTTACAAGGGGTCACGATTTCAAGGTGAGAGGGGGAAAGTTTAAGGGAGATGTGCGTGGAAAGTTTTTTACGCAGAGGGTGGTGGGTACCTGGAACGCTTTACCAGCGAAGGTGGTAGAGGTGGGCACGATAGCATCATTTAAGAGGCATCTAGACTGGTATGTGAATGGGCGGGAACAGAGGGAAGTAGACCTTGGAAAATAGGAGACAGATTTAGATAAAGGACCTGGATCGGCGCAGGCTGGGAGGGCCGAAGGGCCTGTTCCTGTGCTGTAATTTTCTTTGTTCTTTGTTCAGTAGCCTATATCTCAGTATTCTCCTCGACAACATTGTCTTTTTCCTGTGTGAATACAGACGAAAAATACTCATTTAGCACCTCTCCTATCTCCTCGGACTCCACGCACAACTTCCCAAGACTGTCCTTGACTGGCTCTACTCTTACCCTAGTCATTCTTTTATTCCTGACATATCTATAGAAAGCTTTAGGGTTATCCTTGATCCTACCTGCCAAAGACTTCTCGTGTCCTCTCCTGGCTCTTCTTAGCTCTCTCTTTAGAGCCTTCCTAGCTCAAGCGCCCTAACTGAACCATCACGTCTCATCTTTACATAAGCCTCCTTCTTCCTCTTGACAAGTGTTTCAGCTGCTTTAGTAAACCATGGTTCCCTCGCTCGACCACTTCCTCCCTGCCTAACAGGTACATACTTATCAAGGACACGCAGTAGCTGTTCCTTGAACATGCTCCACATTTCCATTGTGCCCATTCCCTGCAGTTTTCTTCTCCAGTCGATGCATCCTAAGTTTTCTCGGCTATTGCAGAAAATACGGAGGCTGGGGATTGAGGGTGATTTAGAGATGTGGATCAGAAATTGGCTAGTTGAAAGAAGACAGAGAGTGGTAGTTGATGGGAAATGTTCAGAATGGAGTTCAGTTACGAGTGGCGTACCACAAGGATCTGTTCTGGGGCCGTTGCTGTTTGTCATTTTTATAAATGACCTAGAGGAGGGCGCAGAAGGATGGGTGAGTAAATTTGCAGACGACACTAAAGTCGGTGGAGTTGTAGATAGTGCGAAAGGATGTTGCAGGTTACAGAGGGACATAGATAAGCTGCAGAGCTGGGCTGAGAGGTGGCAAATGGAGTTTAATGTGGAGAAGTGTGAGGTGATTCACTTTGGAAAGAATAACAGGAATGAGGAATATTTGGCTAATGGTAAAATTCTTGGTAGTGTGGATGAGCAGAGGGATCTCGGTGTCCATGTACATAGATCCTTGAAAGTTGCCACCCAGGTTGATAGGGTTGTGAAGAAGGCCTATGGTGTGTTGGCCTTTATTGGTAGAGGGATTGAGTTCCGGAGCCATGAGGTCATGTTGCAGTTGTACAAAACTCTAGTACGGCCGCATTTGGAGTATTGCGTACAGTTCTGGTCGCCTCATTATAGGAAGGACGTGGAAGCTTTGGAACAGGTGCAGAGGAGATTTACCAGGATGTTGCCTGGTATGGAGGGAAAATCTTGTGAGGAAAGGCTGATGGACTTGAGGTTGTTTTCGTTAGGGAGAAGAAGGTTAAGAGGTGACTTAATAGAGGCATACAAAATGATCAGAGGGTTAGATAGGGTGGACAGCGAGAGCCTTCTCCCGCGGATGGGGGTTAGCACGAGGGGACATAGCCTTAAATTGAGGGGTAATAGATATAGGACAGAGGTGGGTTTTTTACGCAAAGAGTGGTGAGGCCGTGGAATGCCCTACCTGCAACAGTAGTGAACTCGCCAACATTGAGGGCATTTAAAAGTTTATTGGATAAGCATATGGATGATAAGGGCATAGTGTAGGTTAGATGGCCTTTATTTTTTTTCAATGTCGGTGCAACATCGAGGGCCGAAGGGCCTGTACTGCGCTGTATCATTCTATGTTCTTTGTTCTAAGTCTTGCCTCATCGCATCATAATTGCCTTTCCCCCAGATATGACTCTTGCCTTGCGGTATATACCTATCCCTTTCCATCACTAAAGTAAACGTAATCGAATTGTGGTCATTATCACCAAAGTGCTCACCTATCTCCAAATCTGACACCTGTCCTGGTTCATTACCCAGTACCAAATCCAATACGGCCTCGCCTCTCGTTGGCCTATCTACATACTGTGTCAGGAAACCCTCCTGCACACATTGGACAAAAACGGATCCATCTATAGTACTCAAACTATAGTGTTTCCAGTCAATATTTGGAAAGTTAAAGTCCCCCATAACGACTACCCTGTTTCTTTCGCTCCTATCCAGAATCATCTTTGCAATCCTTTCCTCTACATCTCTGGAACTTTTCAGAGGCCTATAGAAAATCCCTACCTAACAGGGTGACCTCTCCTTCCCTGTTTCTGAACTCGGCCCACACTACCTCAGTATTCGAGTCCTCATCAAATCTCCTCTCAGCCACCGTAATACTGTCAGTTTGGTAGCACAGTGGGTAGCACTGTTGCTCCACAGCGCCAGGGTCCCAGGTTCGATATCCGGCTTGGGACACTGCCTGTGCGGAGTCTGCATGTTCTCCCTGTGTCTAAGTGGGTTTCCTCCGGTTGCTCCGGTTTCCTCCCACAAGTCCTGTTAGGTAATTTGGACATTCTGAATTCTCCCTCTGTGTACCCGAACAGGCGCCAGAATGTGGCGACTAGGGGCTTTTCACAGTAACTTCATTGCAGTGTAATGCAAGCCTACTTGTGACAATAAAGATTATTATTAAATTATGCAGACACGACATATGATATGGCAGCTAAAACTACCTTTGCTCATCTCATTCGTAGTGTTGCTGAGGTTAAACTCTGCTGCGCTTTAGCCTGAAGAACAGGTACAAAGGTTTGCCCAGTATCTGGATGCCCACAGATTGTTGAGGCTCATTGAAACATATAAGAGGGGACTTGACAGGGTAGATGCTGTGAGAGTATTTCCTCTCGTGGGGGAATTGCGGACTGGGGAGGGAACAGTTTAACGACCAGGGTCTCCCATTTAAGATGGAGATGAGGAGGAACTGTTGCCTCACAGCGCCAGGGATATGGGTTCAATTCTGGCCTTTGGTGACTGTGTGGAGTTTGCACATTCTCCCGTGTCTGCATGAGTTTCCTCTGGGTACTCTGGTTTCCTCCCACAGTCCAAAGACGTGCAGGTTAGGTGGCTTGGCCATGATCAATTGCCCTTAAATGTTCAAAGATGTGCTGTTTAGTTGGGGGAGTGGTTCCAGGTAGGGCTCTTTCAGAGGGTCGGGGCAGACGCGATAGGCCAAATGACGACCTTCTACATTGTAGGAATTCTATGGTTCTATGCCTTTCTTCTATCAAAGAGTCTTTAATCTCTTCCACAGAGAACAGCAAAGGTTGGGTCATCTATGGCTGAGTTGGATTATTTTTTAATTATCAAGGAAATTGAGGGTTGTACGGCAGCCAGGAAAGTGTGAACATGGTCACAATCGGATCAGCCATGATTCTACTGAATGGTGGATCAGTTTGATGGGCCGAATGTCCTACCCAAGCACCTATTTCTTATGATATTATTTAGATAGACCTTTGGCAGCAGGTTGTGAAAGATAGTGAGACACAAACTGCCAACAGCTGTTTGAGATTAAATTTAACTGGTTTAAATAGAAGGAATGGGGGAAACTGCTCAGTAGATTTGCAACAATGTGCAAATACGTTTTTGATGACCAGTGAATTAATTTAATTTAATTAGGTTTCATTTCATTCGGTAGCTCCAGTAACTCATCTGTTAACGCTTGAGGGCAATTCCTCCGTAGATAGTTCAGGCAGTGCCCTATTAGGCCCCCTCCACCAACACCCCGACTCCCTCCCTCCCCACCACCCTCCTTTCTCTTCTCTCCCTGGTACAGAGGCAAGGGTATCTGGTCTCTCCAGGGCAAAGTTTAGTGCTTGTGCCATTTGTTTTTTGTACACCTGTGTTATGAACTGTTTTAATAATCAAGAGTATCCTACCCCACCTCCCCATATGTTGGTACGCTGGGTAGGGTACCCTGTTTCGCAAACACAAAAATTAATGTTTGTACCGTTTGGTCTGGTACAACTGTGTTGTGAACTGTTCAATAAAAAGATATGGCCAATCCATCTAACCTGCACATATTTGGACTATGGAAGGAAACCGGAGCACCCGGAGGAAACTCACACAGACATGGGCAGGATGTGCACGCTCCACACAGACAGTTACCCAAGGCCGGAATTTAACTCTGGTCCCTATCGCTGTGAGGCTTCAGTGCCCCCAGGAATGGGTGTTTTTTTTTTTTTTTGCTGATGTCAATAATGAGGCCGTCACAAGGTAAATTGCTGTGAAGCGGTGTGCACGTTCTCCCCGTGTGGGTTTCGCTCCCACAACCCAAAAGATGTGCAGGATAGGTGGATTGGCCACACTAAATTGCCCCTTAATTGGAAAAAAATAATTGGGTACTCTTAAATTAAAATAAAACTTGCTGTGAGACAATGGAACAAAATGTAATTATTAAACCAACTTTTGTAATGCCTGAAACATTTTGGAAGAGATCTAGCAGTCCCGTTTGCCGCAATGACAAATCCCGCTAGGGTTGCTGAATCTCACGAAAGGGCCAAAACAGGATTTGCGTTGACGACATCTCCTGTTTGCAAATAGCCGCAGCATCCGGCCACCGTGGAGCCTCCATTCCTCAGTGGCATGGGCCACGCCAGGGTTGCAGAGGTGCCTGGAGACCCCAGGGGTTGAGGGCCAAGGATGCTCCTGGTAGTGCCACTGTAATAGGCAGTGCCAGGGGTGTAACCACCCTCCTGGTGATTAGGGGAGAGCCCTGATGACTGCATGGGGGTGGGGAGGGGAGACGGGGGGAGGGAGGGTGCCCTCTGTGGTTTGGGGGGGGAGGAGGGAATTGCCCGAAGCTTGTGGGTGTAGTCTGTGGAGGGGTTGGGGAGAACTTAAAGTTTCCAGCTCTATCAGGCTGAAGCCCACCAGATTGATGGCATAAACCACACCCACAGATTTTCTGTCCACTAAGTGCCAGAAAATCTGGTCTGAAAATTCGGCTGTGTTTCTGGAGAGAAACATGCTGATTTTCAGTCTGAGCCTGACAATTCTGGGAAAATACCTCTCCTTAAATGTTCATGTGCTTTAATTGGTGGGATATGGTTTGAAGACTCTTTACTGAGAAAGCATTTTAATATTGGTTGAGTTGAAGAATGCTTCCGAATGATAATGTGTGTTTTGTTTTGCTATATTCAGGAGCATTAATGGAAACCATCAAGCAGGACTTTGGTTCCTTTGAAAAGTTCAAGGAAACAATGACTGCAATCTCAGTTGGTGTTCAAGGCTCGGGATGGGGATGGCTGGGTTACAACAAGAATTCAGGAAGGTTACAGCTTGCTGCTGCTTCCAATCAGGATCCACTGCAAGGAACAACAGGTTAGCTATGGCTTTATTTTCCCCTTCTTGTGAATTAATGGCCAAAATAGGAATGATCTGTCACATTTAGAATATGCTTTGATTTTACTTTGCTGGTAAATATTGATTATCTCCAAATAGACCAGTCTCTAAATTTGGTCAAACCTTTTGATTGTCTTCTCTTATTTTAGCTGAATCTTTATAAATTCAACCCTGCCCTACCCCAAACTGAATAGGAATCAGAACGCTTTAAAGCTTTCAGATTAGATTTTATATTCAATTATATTACCAAAGAGTAACATTAATCCGTGGTCCTTCTGAAACTGTAACACATTTAAACATGTTCCCATTGATTTTATATTGCATTAATGGTGTGCAATTATGTTTTTGCCTTCCTTGCATGAGGTTCCTGGTAACGTATCCTAGTTTTATTTTTATTTTCCTTCTACTGGATAGACTGTGACTTTTTTCCCTGGAGCGTAGGAGGCTTGGGGGTGATGAGGGGCATAGATAAGGTAGATAGTAAACATCTTTTCCGAAAGATAGAGAGGAGTCTAAAACTAGAGGGGAGAGATACAAAAGAGACCAGAGGGGCATTTTGTTCACACACAGCGTGGTGAATGTCTGGAACAAGCTGCCAGAGGCAGTAGTAGAGACGATACAATTTTGTCTTTTAAAAAGCATTTAGACAGTGATATGGGTGAGATGGGTATAGAGAGATATGGGCCAAATGCGGGCAATTGGGACTAAGCTAGTGGTAAAAATTGGACGTCATGGACAAGTTGGGCCGAAGGGCCTGTTTCCATGCTGTAAACCTCTATGACTTTATGATGCTCCATATCTTTGATGATGGTGGAAAATAAAAGTACATACAGTACACCAAAAAGACAATTATAGCACAACAAGATGATTGTTGGGTCCAGTGTACCTCCTCAGTTGGAGTTATCTATTCAAACCCTATTTCTCATTTTTTTGGCAAATATTTAATGGCATTTGTGTTTCTCTATGGATAACATGTACAGTTGTTAAAGGTCTATTGTTAATGCAACTTTCCTTGAATAGACTCTCTAAAGTCAACATGTCCCATATTTCAGGTCTAATTCCCCTACTTGGAATTGATGTGTGGGAGCATGCCTACTACCTGCAGTACAAGAATGTGCGGGGTGACTATCTCAAAGCTATCTGGAATGTTATCAACTGGGAGAATGTAGGAGAGAGACTCAAAGCTGCCACGAAATGAGGAGTATTCATGCTGGACTTTGAGGCCATCGCTGTTTTAAAATGTTTTTCCATAACATTTGTTAAACAGATTCTAGCTCTCTTGAGACCATGTTTAAAGCATTAAATCTTTGGAAACATCCAGCAAGTATGATTTTATTTTAAATGATTCTAAACATTTGGTACATACTTTCATTCTGAAATGCTTGAGGCACTGAAGAACCTGTGTTGTACAATCCCACAATTAAAAGCAATGTAAACTTTGCTTTATTCTGTTGTAGTGTTGAAACTAGTTCCCTCCACTGCGCATGGTCAATTATCCAAAAATGAATTTATATAATCGGCAATTTGGAACTATCTTTGTTTACAAATATGATAACGGTAGTGAGAACCGGGATTAAATAGTTGGTGTGATTACCTGCAGTTGAATTTTATATATATATATATATATATATTTAAAATATTGAGGATTGGACGTCATTAGTTCTTTAAAATGTTGCCTTTTTAATGCTGTAATAAGAGTTTGAAACAAGCAAAATGTAAGAAATAATTTTCTTTTCTCATTGCTTGGAATTCCAAGGAAAGGGGGCAAACAAAATTTGAAAGAACCATTAGTAAGATGGAATAAAAGCAAGCGGAGTGAAGTAGAAATAATTGATCGCAATAAAGTAAAGCTATGGAGGGCAGCACGGTGGTGCAGTGGTTAGCACTGCTACCTCATGGCGCCGAGGTCCCAGGTTCGATCCTGGCTCTGGGTTATTGTCCGTGTGGAGCTTGCACATTCTTCCCGTGTCTGCGTGGGTTTCGCCTCCACAACCCAAAGATGTGCAGAGTAGTACAATGGGGGGTGCAACGCAGCTAGGGGGGACCTAGCTGGGGGGGGGACCGGGTGTAGGGGGGGGGGGGGGGGGGGGGGGGGGGGGACCGGGTTGCTGCTGGAATGGCCAAGGGGAAGCTGGAGGTGGTAGAGGAGGTCGGGGCGAGGGTCTGCCATTGTGGGAAACGGGCTGTGCGGGGGGCGCGGGCACGTGGCTGGCCTAGGAAGGGCTATGGCTAGTTGGCGGGGGAGGGGGCTGAATAGCCCCCTGATCCGGCTGATAACCTGGGATGTAAGGGGACTGAATGGGCCGGTCAAGCGGGCCCAGGTATTCGCGCCCCTGAAGGGGCTGAAGGCGGATGTGGCCATGCTCCAGGATGGTGGACCCTGAGGGTGGCGGATCAGGTAAGGCTGAGAAAGTGGTGGGCAGGGCAGGTGTTCCATTCGTGCTTAGATTAAAAAAACCAGGGGATGGCGATTTTGGTGGGGAAGAGAGTGTCGTTCGAGGCGTTGAGCATTGTGGCGGGCAATGGTGGTAGGTATGTGATGGTAAGTGGCAAGCTCCAGGGGGAGCGGGTGGTGCTGGTCAATGTATACGCCCGAATTGGGACAATGCGGGGTTCATGCGGCATATTTTGGGCCGGATTCCGGATCTTGAGACAGGAAGCCTAATAATGGGAGGGGATTTCAACACGGTGCTGGACCCGGCACTTGATCGCTCTAGGTCTAGGATGGGCAGGAGGCCGGCAGCGGCCAAGGTGTTGAGGGGGTTTATGGACCAGTTGGGAGGGGTGGACCCATGGAGATCTACGAGGCCAGGGGCCAGAGAATTTTCATTCTTCTCCCACGTCCACAAGGCCTACTCCCGGATTGACTTTTTTGTCATGAGCAGGGCACTGATTCCGAGGGTGGAGGACACTGAGTACTCGGCGATAGCCGTTTCTGATCACGCTCCACATTGGGTGGACTTCGAGTTGGGGGAGGAGAGAGACCAACGTCCGCTGTGGCGTCTGGAGGTGGGGCTGCTAGCGGGCGAGCAGGTGAGCGGGCGGATCAGGAGGTGTATAGAGAGGTACCTGGAGACTAATGATAATTGGCAGGTAAAGTAGGGGTGGTCAGAGGAGAGCTAATCTCCATTAGGGCACACGAGGAGAGGGGGAGAGGAGAGAGAGGGAGAGGTTGGTGGGGGAGATGGTGAGGGTGGACAGGTGAGTGAGGGTTAGCACAGAGGCCCCGGAGGAGGGATTTCTGAGGAAGCGGCGTAGCCTCCAGGCCGGGTTTGATTTATTGACCACCGGGAAGGCGGAGGCGCAGTGGAGGAGGGCGCAGGGGGCGGAATATGAATACGGAGAAAAGGCGAGCCGGATGCTGGCCCACCAGCTTCGGAAGCGGGAGGCAGCTAGGGAGATTGGGGGAGTCAGGGACGGAAGAGGGAGCACGGTGCAAAGTATGAAGTAGGAGCTTTTACAAGGAACTGTACCGGTCTGAGCCCCCAGTGGAGGAGGGAGGGATGGATCGCTTCCTGGACCGACTGAGGCTTCCGAGAGTGGAGGAGGAGCAGGTGGCGGGGTCGGGGGCAGCAGTTGGACTGGAGGAGCTGGTTAAGGCGATAGGGAACATGCAGATGGGGAAGGCACCGGGGCCAGATGGGTTCCCGGATGAATTCTACAAGAAGTATTCGGACCTGCTGGGCCCGCTGTTGGTAAGGGCCTTCAATGAGGCAAGGGAAGGGGGGGCTCTGCCCCCGACGATGTCTAGGGCGCTGATCTCCCTGATCCTGAAGCGGGACAAGGATCCCCTACAGTGTGGGTCATATAGGCCGATCTCACTCTTAAATGTAGATGCAAAGCTGCTGGCAAAGATACTGGCCATGACGACAAGAGGACTGTGTGCCACAGGTCATACACGAGGATCAAACGGGGTTTGTGAAAGGGAGGCAGTTGAATGCTAATGTACAGAGTCTCTAAAATGTTATAATGATGCCGGCAGTGGAAGGGGAGGCGGAGATAGTTGTGGCGATGGATGTGGAGAAGGCCTTTGATAGGGTGGAATGGGGGTACCTGTGGGAGGTGCTGAAAAGGTTCAGGTTTGGGGAGGGGTTCGTCAGGTGGGTGAGGCTGCTATATGAGGCCCCGGTGGCGAGTGTGGCTACGAACGGAAGGAGGTCAGAGTATTTCCGATTGCACCGGGGGACGAAGCAGGGGTGTCCCCTGTCCCCCCTGCTCTTCGCGCTGGCGATTGAACCCCTGGCCATGGCGCTGAGGGAGTCAAGGAACTGGAGGGGGTAGTGTGTGTGTGTGGGGGGGGGGAAGCATTGGCTGTCGTTATACGCGGATGACTTGCTGTTGTATGTGGCAGAGGTGATGGGGATCCTTTGGGAGTTCGGGGATTTCTCCGGGTATAAGCTCAATATGGGGAAGAGCGAGCTGTTCATAGTGCACCCAGGGGAACAGGAGAGGGGATTGTGAGCTTCCGTTGAAAAAGGCGGAGAGGAGTTTTAGGTACCTGGGGGTACAGGTAGCTAGGAGCTGGGGGGCCCTTACATAAGCTTAACTTTACGAGGCTGATGAAGCAGATGGAGGAGGAGTTTAAGAGGTGGGATGTACTGCTACTCTCCCTGGCGGGCAGGGTGCAGTCAGTCAAAATGACGGTGCTCCCGAGGTTTTTGTTCTTGTTCCAATGCCTCCCTATCCTGATCCCTAAGGCTTTTTTCAGGTGGGTCAACAGGAGTGTTATGGGGCTCGTGTGGGCGCAGAAGACCCCGAGGGTGAGAAGGGTGTTCCTGGAGCGGGGCAGGGATGGGGGGGGGGGGGGGGGGGGGGGGTTGGCGCTGACTAACGTCTGGGTATTGGGCTGCCAACGTGGCGATGATACGCAAGTGGGTAATGGAGGGGGAGGGGGCGGCATGGAGGTTGGAGATGGCGTCCTGTGTGGGCACGAGCCTGGAGGCGCTGGTGACGGCGCCGCTACCGCTTCCTCCAACGAGGTATACCACGAGTCCGGTGGTGGCGGCGGCTACCCTCAAAATTTGGGGGCAATGGAGACGGCACAGGGGGGAGGTGGGGGCCTCGGTGTGGTCCCCGATACGGGGGAACCACCGGTTTATCCTGGGGAGAATGGATGGAGGGTTCCTGAATTGGCACAGGGCAGACGTTAAAAGGATGGGGGACCTGTTTGTGGACGGGAAATTCGCGAGTGGGTGAGCTGGAGGGGAGGTTCGGCCTCCCCCCGGGGAACACCTTCAGATATATGCAGGTAAGGGCGTTTATTAGGCGGCAGGGGTGGAGTTCCCATTGCTGCCGCCACGAGGGGTCCAGGACAGGGTGCTCTTGGGGGTGTGGGTTGGGGAGGGGAGGATATCGGCAACGTATCAGGTGTTGCAGGAGGAGGAGGCGGCCTCGGTGGAGGAGCTGAAGGGTAAGTGGGAGGAGGAGTTGGGTGAGGAGATTGACAAGGGGACGTGGGCGGAACCCCTGCAGAGGGTAAATTCCTCCTCTTGCACGAGGCTCAGTTTAATACAATTCAAGGTGCTGCATAGGGTGCATATGGGGGAAGAGGACAAATGTGTTAGATGCTCAGGGAGCCCAGAAAGCCATACCCACATGTTCTGGGCTTGCCCAGCGCTGGAGGGCCTCTGGGGGGGCGTAGCAGAGAACGTGTCAGGGGTGGTTGGAACCAGGGTTGAGCCGAGCTGGGGGCTCGCAATATTTGGGGTGTCGGATGAGCTGGGAGTGCAGGAGGTGAAAGAGGGCGGTACTCTGGTCTTTGCGTCCCTGTTAGCCCGGCAGAGGATTCTGCTTCAGTGGAAGGATGCGAGGCCCCCCAAGCGTGGAATCCTGGATTAACAACATGGCAGGATTTATTAAATTGGAGAGGGTGAAATTTGCCTTAAGGGGATTTGTGCAAGGGTTCTTCAGGGGGTGGCAGCCGTTCCTAGACTTCCTGGCGGAGCGTTAGACGATGGTCAACAACAGCAGCAACCTGGGGGGGGTGGTTGGGGGAGTTTGGGGTGGGTGGGGGGTTTATGAGGGTTTGTTTGTTTTTCTTGATTGGGTGTGTATATTTGCGTTTATATTGTTTATTTTTGTTAATTTATTCTTTGTGTATATTGGGGGGGGTTCTTATTTCTTAGTGTTACTTTTATTGTTGACAATTTGTGAAAATTTGAATACAAATTATTATTTTTTTTTAAATAACACAAGAAATAGGAGCAGGAGTAGACCATATAGCCCATTGAGCCTGCTCCACCATTCAATACAAGTCCAAATACAGTCCAAAGATGTGCAGGTTAGATGAATTGACCACCGATAGGGCGGGGAGTGGGCCTAGGTGTGGAGTGTTCTTTCAGAGGGTCAGTGCACTCATTGGGCTGAATGGCCTCCTGTACTGTACAGATTCTATGGAAAACAATCATGGTTGATCTTGGGCTTCAAGTCTGCTCCCATATCTCTTGATTCATTAAGGGGGCAAACATCTGTTGATCCCTTTCTTAAGTGTGCACAGTAAGAAGTCTTACAACACCAGGTTAAAGTCCAACAGGTTTGTTTCAAACACGAGCTTTCGGAGCGCAGCTCCTTCCTCAGGTGAATGGCGAGGTATGTTCCAGAAACATTTATATAGACAAAGTCAGAGATGCTGGACAATGCTTGGAATGCGAGCATTTGCAGGTAATTAAATCATTACAGATCCAGGGAGAGGGATAATCACAGGTTAAAGAGGTGTGAATTGTCTCAAGCCAGAACAGTTGGTAGGATTTTGCAAGTCCAGGCCAGATGGTGGGGGGTGGATGTAATGCGACATGAATCCAAGATCCCTGTTGAGGCCACACTCGTGCGTGCGGAACTTAGCTATAAGTTTTTGCTCGGCAATTCTGCGTTGTCGCGTGTCCTGAAGACCGCCTTGGAGAACGCTTACCTGGAGATTAGAGGCTCAATGCCCTTGACTGCTGAAGTGTTCCCCGACTGGAAGGGAACATTCCTGCCTGGTGATTATCGCACAATTCCCGTTCATTCGTTGTCGCAGTGTCTGCATGGTCTCGCCAATGTACCACGCTTCAGGACATCCTTTCCTTCAGGACATGCTCTCGTACGAACGGGATATGGCGCTCGACTCATCGATCGACAGTTCCAACGCGCCACAACAAAAAACCGCACCGACCTCCTCAGAAGACAAACACGGGACACCACTGACAGAGTACCCTTCGTCGTCCAGTACTTTCCTGGGGCGGAGAAACTACGACATCATCTTCGCAGCCTTCAACACATCATCAATGAAGATGAACATCCCCACACCCCCACTACTGGCCTTCAAACAACCGCGCAACCTCAAACAAACCATTGTTTGCAGCAAATTACCCAGCCTTCAGAACAGCGACCACGACACCACACAACCCTGCCAAGGCAATCTCTGCAAGACATGCCAGATCATCGACTTGGATACCACCATTACACGTGGTGACACCACCCACCAGGTACGCGGCACATATTTGTGCGACTCGACCAATGTAGTCTACCTCTTACGCTGCAGGAAAGGATGTCCTTCATTGGTACATTGGCAAGACCATGCAGACACTGCGACAACGAATGAACGGGCATCGTGCGACAATCACCAGGCAGGAATGTTCCCTTCCAGTCGGGGAACACTTCAGCAGTCAAGGGCATTCAGCCTCTGAAATCCGGGTAAGCGCTCTCCAAGGCGGTCTTCAGGACACGCGACAACGCAGAATTGCCGAGCAAAAACTTATAGCTAAGTTCCGCACACATGAGTGTGGCCTCAACAGGGATCTTGGATTCATGTCGCATTACATCCACCCCCCACCATCTGGCCTAGACTTGCAAAATCCTACCAACTGTTCAGGCTTGAGACAATTCACACCTCTTTAACCTGTGATTATCCCTCTCCCTGGATCTGGAATTTGATTACCTGCAAATGCTCGCATTCCAAGCATTGTCCAGCATCTCTGACTTTGTTTAAATAAATGTTTCTGGAACATACCTCTTCATTCACCTGAGGAAGGAGCTGCGCTCCGAAAGCTCGTGTTTGAAACAAACCTGTTGGACTTTAACCTGGGGTTGTAAGACTTCTTACTGTGCTCACCCCAGTCCAACGCTGGCATCTCCACATCATTTCTTAAGTGTATTCAATGTTTGAACATCCACGACATACTGGGATAGAGAATTCCAAAGATTAATAACCTTTTGAGTTAAATATTTATGAGACTGCCTCTCCTTTTTCAGCACTATGAGGCCCAATTTACTCAGTCCTTCATCCCAAGGACCAATTTAGCACTGCCTCCAATGCAAGTAAATCCTTTAAGTAAGGATGATTTCAGATGTGATCTCACCAAAACCCTGCATAATTATAACAAGACATCTTTACTCCAATCCCCTTGCATCATGGCCAAAATGTCATTTTCCTTTTTAATTGCTCGCTGTACTGCATGCTAATTTTCATCATTCCGTGTATGAGCACACCCAAGTCTCTCTGACATCAACATTTACAAGTTGATTATTTTATCCATCTTATTACAATGTTGAAAGGAATACTCTTTTCAAACAGTTTCAGTGAATGCTTCATTAATATTGAGCGACTTTGACTTTAGGAACCTGTTTTGGAAATGTTGGTGCCATTGAAGTACTAAACCACTTGAAGTATGAGTGCTTACAATTACTGGGTTCAAAATAAGTGGTGGAAGAATAAAGATTTATGGGGTTCACTTCTTTGCAATAATTCCCCAGTTGCAAAATCACATGGCAAGAATGAACACTTGTGAATTTAGAAAATTTATTAACCATTTTTTATGCAGAGGTAAGTGGGAGTCGAATTTGCTGCCTGTGGAGGAGGCAGAGACCGAAACTCTTTTAAACAAGTACCTGGATCTGCACCTTAAGTGCTGTAAGATACAGGGCTATGGACCGAGTACAGGAAAGTGGGCAGTGGCGGACTGGCCAGGGTGTCAGCTTGCCCGATGGCAAGTGGGCCCCTGATGAAGTGGGCCCCCAATATCAAATAAAAATGCAATAAAGAAACAAACACAGACAACTGTTTTAGTAATAAAAAGGAATAAGAAAAAAAGAGAACAGGATACAAATAAGCAGTGCATGAAAAGGAGGTGGTGGAAGGATGTGGAATAGGGGGGCCCCCGAGTCGGACATAATTAAGGAAGTTCCATGTTTTCAGCAAGAGTGTGTGAATTTAAAGATCAAGTTACAATTCGTGATTTGAGATGGTCGGCAACTTCAAAGGATATCAAGCAGTAATCTTGGTTCAGCTGGTACATCGGTCCGGGGCCCGGAGAGCCAAGAAGGGGCCCGTGAATCTCTGAAGGGCCTATTACAGAGTTTATAATACCACAAGCACAATCCACATCAATATCCAGTTTTGCAACAAATAATCAAGAAGCAAGAAACAATGCTCATGGTGATGATGCAATGACATGCAAGTTGCAAGAACAGAGAAGAGCTACTTTGAATGTAGAGACAAATACAAGTGCATCCATTACTAATCAACCCAGGCCCAATATTTCTTCTGGCTTCCTTGTTCCGGTATCTGTACTGCCTGTAGTTGCAACATAGAACAGTACAGCACAGAACAGGCCCTTCGGCCCTCGATGTTGTGCCGAGCAATGATCACCCTACTCAAACCCACGTATCCACCCTATACCCATAACCCAACAACCCCCCCTTAACCTTACTTTTTAGGACACTACGGGCAATTTAGCATGGCCAATCCACCTAACCCGCACATCTTTGGACTGTGGGAGGAAACCGGAGCACCCGGAGGAAACCCACGCACACACGGGGAGGACGTGCAGACTCCGCACAGACAGTGACCCAGCCGGGAATCGAACCTGGGACCCTGGAGCTGTGAAGCATTTATGCTAACCATCATGCTACTGTGCTGCCCACATCTGAACACATAGCTTCAACTAGTGACAGGGAATCAGATATTCCTTCAAGCATAAATGACTTGGTTTCTGAAGCACATCCTGTAAATGAACCTACGCAAGAAAATTAAAGATCAATTACTGGAATCTTCCAATATCCATCACGAGCAAAGCTAAAACAGTTTTTTGCTGAACATCCACTTCAGCCATGATCTGCCATTTGATGCTCGTTTGTATGAGAGGAAAATTATGAATGACTCAGTCCCAAGAAAATGGCTAACATAACAAAGAAAATAGATGCTTATATTGTTGATACTGCTTAGCCTTTGAGTTTCCCAACACTTGTAATCCATCACCCTTGGTACGTGGCTTTAGTGACTACAGGTGTATTAGCCAGAGCTTGACTTTACATGAATCGACAACAACACATGTCAGAAATGCTCAGCAATATATCAGTGTGGTTAATGATGGCACCTTAGATAATTTTTTTGCAGCATCACTAATTAAAAGGAAAGAAGAAGTATTGAAGCAGAGGAGTATTGTCATGAGGATTATAGACATCATAAAGATGTTAGGCAAGCAAGCACTTCCTTTTCGAGGTCACAGAAATGAATCGGCCTACACTCTAGATAATGAGGTTCTGAATCATGGCAATATTTTAGCTACAGTGCAGTTGATAGCAAAATATGACCCCATTATGGCAGCTCACGTATCTGCAGTGCAAAACAAGTCTAAACAAAGAATCAAACGATTAGAGCAACAAGGAAAGGCTCAAAGTAAAGGCCGTGGTGGACTTGTTACATACCTGAGTAAAACAACTATAAACATGTTAATCAAAATTATGAAGAATATGGTACAAGAAAGAATTAGTCATGAAGTTTCTCAAGAAAAATATTATTCTATTCAGGTTGATTCAACACAAGATAATTCATCCATCGATCAGTTTAGCATTATTATTCGGTATGTGCTTAATCTGTGAGCGACTACTTTCAGTTGTGCCAATTAATGATGGTACAGGACAGGGGCTTTTTGATCTATTGATTGAAACATTACAGCATCTTAAAATTGACCCCCAAAAATGTTTATCTGATAGCACAGATGGCGCTGCAAGCTACCATAGCCAGTATAATGGTTTACAAAGTAAAATTGCTGATGTGGCTAATCAACATGTTCATATATGGTGCTATGCCCATGTATTGAATTTGGTGATAACTGAAACAACAAAACGTTGTGTGCCTGCAGTTTCTTTTTTCAATTTGCTCCAGAATATAGCAACTTTTGTGAAAGCATCATACAAGAGAATGGCTGTATGGATAGAAGTTGTTGGAAAACATCTAGGACAAAAAAAAATGAAACGATTAAAGCTAATTGGTGAGACCAGATGGTCAGGAAAATCCAATGCAGCAACAACTATATTTGGACGTTTTGATGATGCAGCTGCCAGTACTTTCGTAAATCTATTGGCATGCTTATCAATGATACAAGATTCAGAAAAGTTTGATGCAAAAACAAAACATGAAGCAAATGTTTTACTTCAAAGTCTTCTAAAGTTTGAAACCATATTGACAGCATTTACTTACTTGTATATATTTGAAACTACAACCCCGTTATCAAGTTATCTACAGACAAGTGGTTTAGATATGTTTACTGCATGGAGTTTGGTAGATCCAGCTACAACAAAGTTGAAGGAACAGACAAGAACATTTGATAACGTTCACAGCAAGGCTTTGGAATTTGTAAATAAATGTAATGACAGGATTTCACAGATGAATATGGATGAAAATCAAACATTGGAAATTGATGCGTTGGAAACAGCATTGCCAGTTAAGAGGCAGAGGAAGAAGAAAAGAATGGCAGATGAGCTTATTGATGATGAAAGAAATTCCTCAGATTCTCTAGCTGATTTTCGAGTAAATGTGTTTAGCCTAATAATGGATCGCATTGTCCAGTCACTAGAATCACGCTTTGTACAACACAAACAGTTGTATAAAGATTTGTCCTGCTTGGACCCAGCAAAGTTTAAAACTATTGCAGAGAAGGGCCTTGAAAATGAAGCATTGAAAGGTATTATTAAGCTGTTTCCACAAATCAGCAAAGGTCAAGTAATATTGGAATTGTTTTCTTTTGCTTCAAACTTTGATGTATTAAAGCTATTGCTTAATGATGGTGAGAATATGGATTCCAGTTGCAACAATTGTAAAATTTGCAGCACTTGCCCATCGTGTGTACTAAAAATTCTGGCATCCAACAGACTTCATGACAAGGCATATGATAATCTTTATGAACTTTATAAAGTCATCTGCACACTATCAGTTACTCAAGTCCAATGTGAGAGGACATTTTCAAAGCTCAAGATCATAAAGACAAGGTTAAGAAATTTGCTGTCTGAGGAGAATTTGGAATCATACATATTGCTATCCATTGAAAAGGAATTGTTAGATGAATTGGATGCAGAAGCAATTATTGGCAGATTCGCACAATCATCTAGCGAACACAAACGATTGCTCTTAATATAGTGGACTGCATGCAATGCTCTATTGTGCTTTTTGAACTATCTGTGAATATGTAAATTGTGCAGTAAACTATTTAAAAATATCAACCAATTACTTAAAATTAAAAAAAATAAATAAAAACTTCAATTATAACATTCTGTATTTACATTTGGTATGAAAATGAAATGAAAATGAAAATCGCTTATTGTCACGAGTAGGCTTCAATGAAGTTACTGTGAAAAGCCCCTAGTCGCCACATTCCGGCGCCTGTCCGGGGAGGCTGGTACGGGGATCGAACCGTGCTGCTGGCCTGCTTTAAAAGCCAGCGATTTAGCCTGGTGAGCTACTGCCAGTAATATGTACAGTACATGTACACTGTAATTACTAAGAAATACACATTTTTTCCACAAAAATTTTAATTGTACCCTTTTTTTCCATATGTAATTTTGAAAATTTTATTTATTCATTATGAAAATTAAATACATTGATATAATTAATTATGCACAGCTTTGATGTCTATATTTTGAGTTGGCCTAAGCGTTGAACAATAATTCGTTAACATAACTGTGTGTCATCTATAATTGGAACGTCTTGAATAAAAGCCTACTCATTTCTTCAGTCAATGTTAACAATCATGTTATAGAACATAGAACAGTACAGCACAGAACAGGCCCTTCGGCCCTCGATGTTGTGCCGAGCAATGATCACCCTACTCTTTCCAGCATGTCTGGGAATGCAGCATTTGATAATTTTCCATGACTTTTAATAATTGCTTCAACGAACAAAGCACAAGAACAAAGAAAGTTCCAGGCAGCGAGTTCCAGGCACCCACTACCCACTGTATAAAAAAACTATTGATTAATTACCATTGTCTTACAATTAAGACTCTCTACTTAACTGACCTGGCTGCATTCCAGTAATAGTTTAGTTTTTAAAATGTCTTCCATGTTAGTGTAAAATGGCTTCTAACCATTTTAGATTACTATGCTTCGCAACGGTAAAATTTCAAAGCTTTGTGCGCGTTTGGCGGGTTGTTCCTCGGTAGCCCAGTTGGCGAGATCGCAGCCTGTATTCAGTGTCACTTACTGCCAAAAATGAGCCTCCACGAGATTCTCGTCATTACTGGCTGTCTCGCCGGACTCTCGCTGCGGCTCTCACCGCTAACGAGGGGAGCTTTTTACCCCCCCCCCCCCAAATTACTAGCTGGCACTTCACACTATCCCCACATCTGATCTTTGGGCTTGTTCCTCAGACCCTCTGTCACCCACTAGCACAATCCCTTTAGTCCAAGTGTAGTGCCTAAGCATGCCACCTGGTATAGACCCCCCTGCTCATCAAGTGCAGCTTACTCTGCAGCCCCCTTTGTCCCCGCAGGAGACGATAGCCCATAATAAATGGGAAAGAGCCAAGATGGGGGGGCTGCAGAGAGACTCAAGTTGAGCCCCCGCCCACCGCCATGAGGAACAGGCCTGGAGATCGCAGGGTTGACTGAGGAGAGAGCAGTCACTAACAGTGAGGTTGGCCTGTGCCACAGAGGTAATGATCCACTGAACCTTCACCCAGAATACCTGTCTCAAGTGAGTTGTTCATGTCAGACAAAATGATCTTTCCCTCTCACTGACCACACGACCATTCTCTCGCAAGATCTCCATCTGGTGAGGCCAGGCCATCTGGAGTCGTCATTCCCCGCTGTCACCTAGGAGATCAATTCGGAGGAGAGCTCCGAGGAGACCACCATTGAGGCATCACAGCTATCACCCCAGCTTCCATCAGTGCAGAGACATTGCACTGTCTTGGTGGCGGCATTAGTGGACAGTGGTTGGAGTCATATCTGGCACAAAGGAAGATAGTTGTGGAGGTTAATCATCTCAACTCCAGGACATCACTGCAGGAGTTCCTCAGGGTATTGTCCTTGACCCAACCGTTTACAAACCAGCTGTTTAGCCCACTGTGCTAAACCAGCCATTGGTAGTTTCAAGATCAATACTTTTGGTGTGACTATTATTTGTTTGAATCAATGGCCACGATTTAACCACCATGTTTGCACCCGGCATGGAGCTGGGTGCACCAGGCAAATTGGGGAAAAGTCCAAAATCCCAGGGGGGGTGGGCTCGGTCCGGAATCTGAAGCATTCAGGTCGGGGGAGTCACCCTGGGCTGGGGGGAGGGTGAAGGGCTTTGCGACCGAGAGATCTTCAAGCCATCTTTAGATATTGAGGAAACCCATACCAGGGGCAACCACAGCTTCAGCCTGTCTGTCCTACCAGACTCACCCAGGACAGAGCCCTGCTGTGGCTTCCATCCTGAAATTTAATTTCACTCCCTTTGACTGTGAGCAGCCTCTGGCTTCACAGCAGAAGGCTATTACAAATGAGGAATTAGCCTTGTTAGTTGTGAGAGCACTTCACACTCCTCAACTCTCAAACGCCCCTTGAGGGCACATGTGCCATGTCTCAGAGGGTGGTTAGTGCACTGCATTTGAAGCAACCTTTGAAGCATGAACAGTGGCCTGAACTCGGAGTGTCAGCACCATAGAGGCAGCAGCCAACAATCAAACACTAAAGAGCTGGACTTCAGCATTAGAGATGTTCTCTTGGCCAAAGGGTAAGCGTATGGATCAGGGGAGGGCACCTGAGATGGTCTCTCTAATGTTCCTGGCATATTTTTGGGGTCTAGGGGCTCCTGATGTGGCCGGGGGTGAGTGCACAGAGTAAGGTTTACAACTGGATAGCTGGATAGCGCTGAGAGAAGGCAGGATGGTCATGGTAAGAGTGGGGTAGGGGTGCTTGTGGAATTTGACAGGCCCAGGATGGAAGCCCTAATGGATTGTCGGTCTCATAGAATTTACAGTGCAGAAGGAGGCCATTCGGCCCATCGAGCCTGCACCGGCTCTTGGAAAGAGCACCCTACCCAAGGTCAGCATCTCCACCCTATCCCCATAACTCAGTAACCCCACCCAACACTA
This sequence comes from Scyliorhinus canicula, assembly GCF_902713615.1. Classification (NCBI taxonomy): domain Eukaryota; kingdom Metazoa; phylum Chordata; class Chondrichthyes; order Carcharhiniformes; family Scyliorhinidae; genus Scyliorhinus; species Scyliorhinus canicula. Next base: position 168,138,706 of record NC_052146.1, read on the forward strand.
AGGGCAATTTTGGACACTAAGGTCAATTTATCACGGCCAATCCACCTAACCCGCACATCTTTGGACTGTGCGAGGAAACCGGAGCACCCGGAGGAAACCCACGCACACACGGGGAGGATGTGCAGACTCCACGCAGATAGTGACCCAAGCCGGAATCAAACCTGGGACCCTGGAGCTGTGAAGCGATTGTGCTATCCACAATGCTACCATGCTGCCCTATAATGCTACCGTGCTGTCTCCTTCTCCAATTCCTTACAGATACCAAAATGGTTGTTGTTGTCGATCCCGCAGCGACTGCCCACATGTTACAGGTGGCAGCCCAGATGCTGGAGAAGGCAGCAGCGACAACACAGACTGGTGGCGGCATCCCATGTTCAGGGGGCCGCCGCACGCCCTGAAGACCCGGCCGCCCATCAGGCTGAGGTGGGACCCAGAGGGTCAGGCCAGCGACGGCAGGCATCGCTGGTCTTTCAATGAGGTAATGGACAGCGCGTGCCACAAAAAACTTTGTCTCAGGGGAGAGTAACACTGTGGCACCTCTGGCATGTCCTCGTGGACCTGGCACCCCATGGAGGAGGAGAGCACCCACTCCTGATGGCTGCGAAGGTCTCCGCTGCCTTGAACCTCTATGCCACTGGTTAATTCCACCCTCGGCGGACGTAGTCAGGAGGGCCTGGAGTTGGAGGGCCCCGGCCGACTTACCGGTGTCACAGGCCTCACTGTACTACCCTGTTCTGCCCGCTGCCCTTGATATGCGGCAGTGTCAGGTGGTTGGGGGGGGGGGGGGGGAGGAAGGAGATTTGGAAGAACTGGAGTCCGCCATCATCTCGTTGGTGGCAGGCCCCAGGTTGGCCTCCAGTGCCCCCTCCTCACTGAAGGGGCCCTTAGGGCCCTGGGAGGGCGGGGGCAGAGGGGCATCTGGAGTGAGCTCCAGACTCAGAAGCCTCTGAGTCATCTGGCTCTGCCAGTCCTGGCACATCCCCATTGTCTGCACCATTATGTTGACACCTTCAGCAATGATCCTCAGAGACTGGACCATGTTCTGCAGTGCCTCAGTAACATCCATCTGCATCTAGGACAGGTCCCTCATCAACTGGGACATAATGTCGAGGCCCTCAGCCACGGTCTTCACAGACTGGCCATGCCTTGGACACCACTACTCAAGATGTGGATGTCGGGCTCCAGGCTTCCCACTGTGGTCGCCACCCTGGCAGTGTTGGCCTCGATGTCACACATTATTGGCACCTTCTCTGCGCCTGGGGACTCCTCCAATGGGTTAGGCAGTTGCTGGAACAAACCGGACACCCCCTTGTTAATGTCACGGCTGCATCCAATCTGGGAGAACCTTGTTCTGAGCTCATCCTTGGACTGGGACCCAGCTGTTTCCTGGAACCAGCGGGCCTCCGACTGCTGATTCCCTTTGACATTCCAGCGGGAACCAGCTGGCTTCAGACTACTGATTCCCATTGATATTCCTGCCTCCACCTGATGTGCAACAGCAACTACGTGATGCTCACCAGATAATGCCCCCAAAGCCTTTTTTTAAAATTCATTTATGGGATGTGTGCGTCACCGGCTAGACCAGCATTTATTGCCCATCCCAAGTTGCCCTTCAGAAGGTGATGGTGAGTTGTCTTCTTGAACCGCTGCAGTCCCTGAGGTGTCAGTACTATGCTGTTAGGGAGGGGTTTCCAGGATGTTGCCCCAGTGACAGTGAAGGAACAGCGATATATTTCCAAGTCAAGGTGGAGTGACTTGGAACGGAGACCTCCAAGTGGTGGGGTTCCCAGCTATCTGCTGCTCTTGTCCTTCTGGATGGTCATGGTCATGAGTTTGGAAGCTGCTGTCTAACGAACCTTGGTGAGTTACTGTTGTGCATCTTGTAGATGGTACACATGGCTGCCACTGTTCGTCGGTGGTGGAGGGTTTGAATGTTTGTGGAAGGAGGAGCAATCAAACAGGCTGCTTTGTCCTGGATGGTGTTCAGCTTCTTGTGTGTTGTTGGAGCTGCACTCATCCAGGCAAGTGGAGAGTATTTCCATTACACTCCTGACTTGTGCCTTGGAGATGGTGGACATGCTGGGGGGGGGGGGGGGGGGTCAGGAGGTGGGTTACTCGCCGTAGGATTCCTAGCCTTTGACCTGCCCTAACCACAATATTAATGTGGCTAGTCCAGTTCAGTTTCTGATCAATGGTAACCCCCCAGGATGTTGATTGTGGGGGATTCAGCGATGGTAATGGCATTGAATGTCAAGGGGTGGTGGTTAGATCCTCTCTTGTAGGAGATGGTCATTGCCTGGCACAAATATAATTTGCCACTTGTCAGCCCAAGCCTGGACATTGCCCAGGTCTTGCTGCATTTGGACATGGACTGCTTCACTATCTGAGGAGTCGTGAATGGTGCTGAACATTGTGCCATTACGACTCCTCAGATAGTGAAGCAGTCCATGTCCAAATGCAGCAAGACCTGGGCAATGTCCAGGCTTGGGCTGACAAGTGTCCAAATCCGTGGTTTGTTCCTTTTGCTTCATGTGGGAATCCCACTTCCAGTCCCCAGGACCAACATGTGTGCAGGAAATGTACTCAACTGGAGCTCCTGGAACTCGGGTTTTAGAGCTGGAACCATAGCAGAGCATCTGTGAGTCTGAGAGCGTTGTGGATAGTACATTTAGAGAGGTGGTCACACTGCAGCTGAATGGACTTGAGGAAGGATGGGAATGGGTAACCACCTGTCCAAGACAAAGAGACAGGTAGTTCAGGAGTCCCTTGGGGTCTCACTTACAAATCAGTATTCCATTTTGGAGGTTAATGAGGCTGGTTCTTCCAGTGAGTGCGGACATTCTGGCATCACAAGCAGCCTGTCTACACAACGGGGGGGGGGGGGGGGGTGGGGGGTGGGAGAGAGAGAGAGAGAGAGGAAGAGCAACAGTAATAGAGGATTCTATAGTCAGGAGAACAGATAGGCGCTACTGTGGCCGTCAGCATGACTTCAGGATGCTGCGCACAGGACGGTATAATCGTCTCCAGGTTTACAGATCAGGGCTCCTGGCAGGCAGCGGCACAAACATCCCATCCTACCCCACAGTCCCCTAACCCCAGCCGACCACCCCCTCCCATCTCCCCCTGCAGCAACCACCGCCCGCTCCCCCTTGCGCACCTGCACCCCTCCATGATTCCTACCTTCCTCAGTACGGGGTGTGGGCCCTGGGTTGGTTGTAACAATGGGTCTGGTCCATGGGATGGAGAATGTTGACGATCCGTTCTGTGATGAGCTCTGGTGCTCAACATCATTTGATAACATGTGATACCTGCCCACAGTAACACTTACAACCATGCACCACGCGATCCCTGTATGTGAGCTGGTTATTCCATCACAGAGTCCCACTGAACCCTTGCCGGGGGGGTGGCGAAGGTACCGCGGCAATGAATGGTGGCTGACCTGGGGGCCCTCACCAGTGCTCACCTCCAATGGCTGCCCCCTCCCCCTGCAGCGGGGGACGGAAACAGAAAACACAGAGTGGTGGGTGGTATGTGTGCCGGCGTGTGAGGACTGATCGCTCTCCGGGTTGGGGGTGTGGTGCTTACGGGTGTGTGGGACGGGAGTTGGAGCCAAGGGTATGGTGCTGGCTATTCATCCTGTCGCCCCTGTGGAGTTCTTTCCGGCATTGCTTGCCAGTCCTGGCGGTGGGGCCCACGGCGCTCATGGCCTCTGCCACCTGCGTTAGGCCCTGTGTCTGACAGCAGGCTAGCCTTCTTCCCATCCTGGGGAACAGGGTGTCCCGCCTGTCCTCCATGGCATCCAGCAGGGTCCTGAGCTCTGGGGGAGCAAAACGCTGTGTTGCTCTTTGGGTTGTCATCTTGTTGGCTGGGATGAGTATGTGGGGAGTTTAGTGCTGATATGCAGCTGCAGCCTGTCAGCCTATTGAGTGCTAATCCTGATCCCGATTAATCGGACACCATTTTTCATTGGAATTGCACCATTTCCACGTGGCACTGTAGCTAGCACATTATTGGATCCTGAATTGCCCAGGACATAGAACACCACCGATTAACCCCAGAGTCAGCATCTAGTTTCTCAAACAGATAATCCAGCCATCATTTATTTATATGCTGGTTCCTTTTTGAGAATTTTGAGAAAATTACAAAAATTATATATGCAGAGAGGAAAAAGTTGTGAAGTACATTTAGTATTTACAAAAACAGCAAATAAAGCAATTACATCAAAGATTGTGAATTTTAATTAGTAAGCAACAAGAATTTAGTGTACATTGCTTACACAATTTAATTTTTAAAAAAAATAAGGGCAGTTTTATTGTTTTGTTAATAAACTTGTACCAGGGAAGCCTATTGCAGGGGCAGGAAATATTTAAAACTTTTGCATTATAACAAGATTTAACATATTATTTGCAGGTATTGAGCTTTATAACTTTTCAATAACTGTGCAATATTCCAACACAATTTCAATATCAACACAAGTGCAGTTTCTATAATATAAGTAAAATATTAGCACACTGAATTAAAAAGAACCTTTAAATACAAGATGATTCTTGTTTTTAATTTTAATTTCCAGCATACACTTGTAGTTACAAAGTTGTCTCTGGGGCAAACTGCATTGTGAAAGCGAACTCTCAAAAATCCTCTTAAATCAATGCCCAATAATATAAATATCAAAAATACTGATAAAAATATCACAAAGTAAGAAACTGATAGGATGCAAAGGTTAAAGATTTTAAAAAAATCTACACTGAACAATAAAGTGAAGGAACGCTGCAAAAACGGAAAGAAGAAAGAAAATCAAGTAGAAATGCTAAGACCCATACAAATATTACAACCAATCTGTACAATTCTAACAAATTACATAATCAGTAATAACCTGCCCAGGAATGCAAGTGCATTCTGCATCTTTGTAGCACATAACCCTTCAGCTTATATTAAATAAATCATCAACAATAACAAATCTAAAAGATATCCAAAAATCTCTAACCAACATTTTGTTACATAAACATTCTTGATAAATAATAAAATACAGAAACTGTATATAAAACCATCAATATTATAATATAAAAAATCCCTTGACCACTTACTGTAAGCAAACTACAGTTTATATTTATGACAATGTACACTTGAATGAGAAAATAAAGTAGTTTTAAAGATATTGCACACCTAAATAAAAGGAAACATGCTATCAATGCAGGGCACAGAAAGCTGTGTAACATGGAACCAACATTTCTTTAATTAGGCCTAATCAACTTAGTTAACACAAGCAGAATTTCAAAATTGGCCTGAAATGAATTTTTTTTAAACTTGGCTGTTGATGAAATATTAATTTCAAAGTTACAGTGTTATTTTAAGATATGCCCAAAGAGAAGTATTCTTAAAAAATGTTAAAAGCTAAGCAAGAGGTTGAATAAACTTGGTTTGTTCTCACTGGAACGACGGAGGTTGAGGGGCGACCTGATAGAGGTCTACAAAATTATGAGGGGGAATAGACAGAGTGGATAGTCAGAGACTTTTTCCCAGGGTAGAGGGGGTCAATTCCTAGGGGGCATAGATTTAAGTGCGAAGGGCAAGGTTTAGAGGAGATTTATCAGGCATGTTTTTTACACAGAGGGTAGTGGGTGCCTGGAACTCGCTGCCGGAGGAGGTGGGTGGTGGAAGCAGAGACGATAGTGACATTTAAGGGGCATCTTGACAAATACATGAATAGGATGGGAATAGAGGGATACGGACCCCAGAAGTGTAGAAGATTTTAGTTAAGACGGGCAGCATGGTCGGCACAGGCTTGGAGGGCCGAAGGGCCTGTTCCTGTGCTGTACTTTTCTTTGCTCAAGGTTTGATAGTTTCGAAATTCAGATTAACAGGAACAAAACAGATACTTTTTACTTACAATGAACAAAAGTTACACAACTTCTGGTTCACTTTTGTACCGATGGCTGAGACAAAGTAAGCATATAGTACAGTGGGCAAGTTAACTGTTGTATGCCACTAGTAGAAAACATTACAAAACTAAATGATCTTCATGTATCTCCTGAAAGCAAACTCAGTAACTTCGCTCTTCAGATAAAATTACTGCAGATGCTGGAATCTGAAACAAAAACAGAAAATACTGGACAATCGCAGCAGGTCTGACATCATCTGTGGAGAGAAAAGGGAGCTAACATTTTGAATCTGGATGACTTTTTGCCAAACTCCAGATGACTCTGTCAAACAAGCTTTGACAGTCATCCAGACTCGAAACATTAGCTCCCTTCTCTCTCCACAGATGCTGCCAGACCTGGTGAGGTTGTCCAGTATTTTCTGTTTTAACTTCACTCGCTTCACTGTTTTGATCAATATAATAATTTATTTTTAAAGCTCGTGGTGTGGCCTTTTTTATTTGTATTCTCATTTAGCTTGAAGAGAGAGGCAATTTTTGAAACAGAGTAAGAATATGGATTATTTGACCTATGATACTCAAAGCACCATGTTATCCAAGTGAGGTTTATGGTGTCAACATGTGCGCTTGCTGAGCTGTGGTGTAGATATAAAAGTTCCAGCAGCCTGAAACTTAATTTTAGTGCATACTCAGAAATTTGAGTTAATGGGGTTTCCTGTTCTGTGCACCTCCTATTGCCGGGAAACCCACCGCTGAGATTCGCCACTGGTGAGAATGGCCAGAAAACTTCAGCCAAGGCATTTGTCCAGATTAGACTGTACAGGTCCTGAATTAACAGAGACTTGTTAAAATAGAACATAGAACAGTGCAGCACAGTACAGGCCCTTCGGCCCACAATGTTTTGCTGACCATTTGTCCTAATCAACCTAACCTACACTCCTTCAATGTACTGCTGTCCATGTGCCTGTCTAAGTGTCGCTTAAATGTCCCGAATGACTCTGACTCCACCACCTCTGCTGGCAGTGCATTCCACGAACCCACCACTGTCTGTGTAAAGACCCTACCTCTGACATCTCCCCTATATTTTCCTCCAAACACCTTAAAATGATGTCCCTTCGTGACAGCCATTTCCACCCTGGGGAAAAGTCTCTGGCTATCCACTCTATCCATGCCTCTTATCACCTTGTACACCTCTATCAAATCACCTCTCTTCCTTCTTCGCTCCAGTGAGAAAAGCCCTAGCTCCCTCAAACTTTTTTCATAAGACATGCCCTCCAGTCCTTGCAGCATCCTGGTAAATCTCAGCTACACCCTCTCCAAAGCATCCACATCGTTCCTATAATGAGGCGACCAGAACTGGATACAATATTCCAGGTCTAACCAGGGTTTTATCACGCTGCAACAAAACCTCGCAGCTCTTAAACTCAATTCCCCTGTTAATGAAAGCCAACACACCACGCGCCTTCTTAACAACCCTATCAACCTGGGTGGCAACTTTGAGGGATCTATGTACGTGGACCCCAAGATGCCTCTCTGTTCCTCCACACTTGCGGGAATCCTGTCTTTAATCCGGTATTCAGCATTCAAATTCGACCTTCCAAAATGAATCACTTCACATTTATCAAGGTTGAACTGCATCTGCCACTTCTCAGCCCAGCTCTGCATCCTGTCAATGTCCAGTTGCAACCTACAACAGCCTTCGACACTATCCATAACTCCACCAACCTTCGTATCATCAGCAAACTTACTAACCCACTGTGGTGAATGTATTATGCCAATAATCCACCATTGTATTTGTATCTGTGCTGTTGCCCTTGTATTTGTATCTGTGCTATGCTGTTGCCCTTGTGGGCTCCTCCTATGGGCCATTGTATGGCATTATCCATCGGGGAACATGTTGGGGCATGTATGGGCTCCGCCCTTGGCTCCTCCCCTTGAAGGGAGGTATAAAGAGCAGTCGACCTGTAGGCGGTTCTCAGTATTGGATCAGTCGCAGGCAGGCACTGTCCTAAGTTGATTAAAGCCACGGTTTACTTCTACTCTTGTCTCGAGTGAATTGATGGTCGCATCACCCACCCTTCCACTTCCTCATCCAAGTCATTTATAAAAACCACAAAGAGCAGAGGTCCCAGAACAGATCCCTACAGGACACCACTGGTCAGTGACCTTCAGGCGGAATACTTTCTATCTACTCCCACTCGCTGTCTTCTTTCGGCCAGCCAATTCTATATCCAGACAACCAAATTTCCCTGTATCCCATGCCCCCTAACTTTCTGAATGAACCATGGGGAACCTTACCAAAAGCCTGACTGAAATCCATATACACCACATCCACTGACCGACCTTCATCAATGTGTCTCATCACATCCTCAAAGAATTCAATGAGGCTTGTGAGGCATGACCTGCCCCTCACAAAGCCATGCTATTTTTAATCAAACTATGTTTTTCTAAATAATGTAAGAAGTCTTACAACACCAGGTTAAAGTCCAACAGGTTTGTTTCAAACACGAGCTTTCGGAGCACGGCTCCTTCTTCAGGTGAATGTGCCTGAAGAAGGAGCCGTGCTCCGAAAGCTCGTGTTTGAAACAAACCTGTTGGACTTTAACCTGGTGTTGTAAGACTTCTTACTGTGCTCACCCCAGTCCAACGCCGGCATCTCCACATCATTTCTAAATAATAATCATTCCTGTCTCTCAGAATCCTTTCCAATATTTTGTTCTCCATAGACGTAAGACTGACTGGTCTGTAATTCCCAAGGATTTCCCTATTCCCTTTCTTGAACAGGGGAACAACATTCGCCTCCCTCCAATCATCCGGTACTACTCCAGTGGAGTACTGTATGAAGTCTTACAACACCAGGTTAAAGTCCAACAGGTTTGTTTCAAATCACTGGCTTTCAGAGCTGTGCTCCTTCCTCAGGTGAAGATTCACCTGAGGGAGGAACAGTGCTCCGAAAGCTAGTGATTTGAAACAAACCTGTTGGACTTGGTATTGTAAGACGTCTTACTGTGCTCACCCCAGTCCAACTCTACTCCAGTAGAGAGTGAGGATGCAAAAATCATCGCTAACAGCGCAGAAATCTCCTCCCTCACTTCCCGTAGTAACCGTGTAATCCAGTTTTGTCCTTATTACTGTCTATGGGCCACAGTCCGGTCAACCAAAGATTTGTATCCAGCCCGCCAACCACTGTGATAGAACATAGAACAGTACAGCACAGAACAGGCCCTTCGGCCCTCGATGTTGTGCTGAGCTTTGTCCAAAACCAAGATCATGCTATCCCACTCCCTGTCATTCTGGTGTGCTCCATGTGCCTATCCAATAACCGCTTGATGATCCCTTTAAAAAAATATTCAAAATGTTAAGTGCTGTCAGCTATAAATTTGTATTCTCTGAGGATTCATGGATGTTCCTGCCAGCTTTTCCCCAACATCAATATTTAAAAATGGAGAGTGGGCATGGGAATGTGCTTCTGGGACTTGGCTTGTGACCAAGTTAGGCATTGGGAACTAGGAATGGAAAATGGCTAGCACCATTAGCAGTGAGTATGAGAGAGAGAGAGGGGGTGGGGGAGAGAAGGAAAGAGAGAAATTGGAGATAGGGGAAGATAGTGAGGGAGTTGAAACAGAGGTGGGGGGGGAGGTGGGGAAGAGTCATCACCACCTATTCCTGTGGTCTTTTCAGCAACCCCTTTCCTACCAATAATCCTCCCCACTTGGCCCCTCCCCTTCATGGAATCGTCAGTAACCCCAACTGTGTTTCACCAGAACCCCACCTTTTACCCCAGTGGTAAAATGCAAACTTGTCCATTTTGGTAGGAAGAATAAAATAGGAGCATATTATTTAAATGGAGGGAGATTGCAAAACTCTTGAGGTTCCTGTACCAGCCTCCCCGAACAGACACTGGAATGTGGCGACTAGGGGCTTTTCACAGTAACTTCATTTGAAGCCTACTTGTGACAATAAGCAATTTTCATTTCATTTCAGGTGCAGAAGGCACCTGGATGTTCTGGTATAGGAATCAGAAAAAAGTTAGTATGCAGGTACAGCAAGTGATTATAAAAGCAAATGGAATGCTGTAATTTATTGCAGGGGCTTTGAATATTAAAGTAGAGTTGTAGTTCAACAGTTAAAGGATCTGGATCGGCGCAGGCTGGGAGGGCCGAAGGGCCTGTTCCTGTGCTGTCATTTTCTTTGTTCTTTGTTATACAGGATGTTCGTGAGCCCACACCTAGAGTCTGTCGTTTTGGTCTCCTTATTTAAGAAAGGATATGTGTTGGAGAGGTGATCATACAGGACGAGACAGAAATGTTGGAGGATGATCCTTTTAATGTGGAGGCTGGTGGTGGAGAAAGTGAAGATAAAGATTATGACAAAGACTGTTGGGAAGGAGAGGAAGGGTGGGAAATGGGTTAGACATGGTTTAAGGGCATGTCAACCATAGTGGTGGTGGGAGTTGTGGATGTGTGATGAAAAAGCAAGATATATTAGACAGACTGTTGTGAACAAATATGTCGTGAGACAGAATGGAAAGGACAGGAGACAGTGCGAGTAGGTATAATCGAGGTAACTTATAATAATAATTTTAATTGTCACAAGTAGGCTTACATTAACACTGCAATGAAGTTACTGTGAAAAGCCCGAGTTGCCACATTCCGGCGCCAGTTCGGGTATACAGAGGGAGAATTTAGAATGTCCAATTTACCTAACAGCATGTCTTTCGGAACTTGTGGGAAGAAACCGGAGCACCAGAGAAAACCCACGCAGACACAGGGAGAACGTGCAGACTCCACACAGACAGTGACCCAAGCCGGGAAACGAACCTGGCTACAAGGAGCTCTGGGATTCCACAACCCATCTCCAGACTATCTGTAGATATGAACCATGTAAAGAAGGGTGGAAATTGGAAGCAACTTTGATGGTCGGAATTTTCTGACCCCACTGCGAACCAGCCAATTGGCTGAGGAGAACTGGAAAATCCCAGTCAATTATTTTTTTTCCAGTTCCAGGTGAGAGCAGGAAAGGCCACTGATACAGTTATCAACCTACTGGAAACAGAGCTGGTGGGGAAACTGGAGTAGGACTGGAACAAGAAATGATTCACAGACCTCACAAAAAGACAGATGTAACTAGGAAGATGATGGCATTGTGGTATTGTCACTGGCCTAGTAATCCGGAAACCCAGGGCGATGGTCTGGGGACCTGGCTTCGAAACCCTTGATGGCAAATGGTGAATTTTCAATTCAATAAAAATCTGGAATTAAAAAGTCTAATGAAGACCATTGTCATAAATCTGCCATCCTTACCTGGTCTGGTCTACATGTGGCTCCAGAAACAAAGCAATATGGTTGACTCTTAGATGCCTACTGAAACAGCCTCAGAAGCTTTTGATTTCTTGTAATTTTAATTCACCATCTTGCTCACATGTCTGTCTGCAGCCTGCTGCAGTGTATCTGTGAAGCTCAAAGCAAGCTTGAGGACAAAAACTGATCTTGCCATTTACTTTACAGACAATAACTGCTAGCTCAGTCAGTGATACCCACATGCCAGGAATAAATAATTTTAAAAAAGAACCCATGAAGTAATCCATATTAACACCTCTTATTTGAAGGAAGTGAACATAGTAAAGGAGAAATTGCTCAATGACCGGACAAATTCAGCCAGACGGAGGAGGGTGATGTCGAGAAATTGGATGTCCCTAGTGAAGTGGCAATTTGGGCAGGAAACAAAATTGTTGAAATGACATAGGATGTCAGAAGAGCAATATAGGTGGGAAGAGATTGGAAAAGGAGAGAAAAAGTAGTCAAGCTGGGAAGCGGAGCATCAGACTGAAATGATGGGTCTACCAGGCTGCTCCAGTTCATAGATTTTGGGAAGGAGATAGGAGGCAGTTTGGGCTGGGAGAATCCAAGTTGGAGAGGAGGTTATCAGAGGCGATGAGATCAGATACAGTCCTGGGAACAATGGTTTGATGATCAGTGGCGAACGTAACTCTTCTGACACCCTATGTTACTTCGACAATTTTGTTTCCCGACTTCATTTTGGACATCCAATCTCTCAACACCTCCATCTCCCACCAGGACAATTGGAGGATTCTCTGCTTTTTCCTTAAACAGTGACCCGACTTGTCCCAATCCACCAGCACCTTCTTCCACCTGGCTGAACTAATTCTCTCATGTGGAACATTCTTTGTTCCAGTCCTACTCATGCCCCCGTTCTCTGATGATGACTATATTGGTGTCGCTCCTGCAGTTGCCCAGACCTGGAAAACTTAATCAACTCTGTGTCCAATTTACTTCACTGACATGTCTCCCTTTTTGTGGATATGTCTTCCACTGATAATCATTTTGAGTCCACTTCCTTTCATCTCCGTCACATCTGTTTTGATGATGTAACCTTCCACAACAGTTTGTCTTTCTTTTTACTCAAATGAGGATTTTCCCCACTGTGGTTGACAGGACTTTCAACTATATCTGACCCATTTCCTGCACTTCTGTTCCCTTGTCCTCACTTTCCACCCCAACAGCTTCCATATTCTAAGGATAATCCTCCACTATTTCCTCCACCTCCAGCATTATGACACCATCAAACATATCTACCCCTCCCCATCTTTCAGCATTTCAAGGGACTGTTCCCGCCGCAATAACCTGGTCAACTCCCAAACATTCCCAATACGTCCTTCCTGTACACCTCCCCTTTCCATGCAATTGCACGAGATGTAATACCTGCCCTTTTACCTCCTTTTTCCTCATGGCTCCAGACCCCAAACACTCTTTCCAGGTGAAGTAGAGCGATTTACTTGTACTTCTTCCAATTTAGTACATTGTACTTGCTGCTCACAATGTGGGCTCCTCGACACGGGGAAGACCAAACACAGATTGGGTGACTGTTTTGTTGAATAACTCTGCTCAGTACACAAGCATGACCCCCAAGCTCCCAATTGCTTGTCATTTTAATTCACCACCTTCCTCACATTTCTGACCTCTGCCTGCTGCAGTGTAACTGAATCTCAATGCAAGCTCAGGACAAAAGCTCATCTTTCCATTTATTTTACAGCCTTCTGAACTCAACACTGAGTTTGACAATGTCAGACCATGAACTCTTCCCTATTTTGATTCTGTTTTTTATTCGTTCTGACAGTCTGAATCTTGTTCTTCATGTTCTGCTTTTGGACAGAGCTGTTCACTTACTGAAATTAATATTCATTCTCAACAAATGCTTTGTTTCCTTACTACAACAAATACCTTTTGTCTTTTTGTTCTGCGATATTTATACTTCATTGCACCTCTATCTACTGCATCTCTATCTTTCATGCCCTATAACTGGAAAAGGCAATGGCAGGATTGAAGAAGCGGTCACCAATTAACTGCAACTTAAGCTTGTTTACCTGTTAAAGTGTTTGGTAATTTTACAGAGAAGCTATGCCTGTAAAGCTGATTTCATATTCTGACAGATTTTAATGAATTAGAACTTTTCAAACTATTTTTCTTAGTTTATTTTGGCGTTATATTGAGAATTTTACTTTGTGGTGACACTTAATTTAAGTTTCACGATAACCTAAAATATTTTTGGTGCTTAAGAAAAATATTTTTAATGAGTCGATAAATTTTATCTTTTAGTGGGTTAAATAGAATGTAAAATTTCCTATCAATAAAGAACAAAGAACGATACAGCACAGGAACAGGCCCTTTGACCCTCGAACGGTCAGAATATCATCCTTGGCCAAAACCCTCAGCACTTCCTTGTGCCATATGCCTCTATACCCATGCTATCCATGCATTGTCAAGATGCCTTTTGTACACCGTTAATGTATCTGCTTCCACAACCTCCCCGGCAACGGGTTCCAGACACTCGCCACCCTATGTGAAAAAAAATCTGCCTCGCACATCTCCTCTAAATGTTGCCCCATGGACCTTAAACCTTTGCCCCCTGGTGACTGACTCCTCCACCCTGGGAAGGAGTGCCTGCCCATCTACTCTATCCATGCCCCTCATAATCCTGTAGACCTCTACCAGTTCACCCCTCAACCTCCGTCGTTCTAATGAAAACAGTCCGAGTCTATTCAGCCTTTCCACATAGCTAACACCTTCTAAACCAGGCAACATTCTGGTAAACCTCCTCTGCACCCTCTCCAAAGCCTCCATATCTTTCTGGTAGTATGCCGACCAGAATTGTGCGCAATATTCCAAGAGTGGCCTTACAAAGGTTCTGTACAACTGTAGCATGACTTGCCAGTTTTTATACTTAATGTCCCGTCCAATGAAGGCAAGCATTCCATATTCTTTCTTTTTTTTCAGAAAATATTTTAATGAACAAAGAACAAAGAAAATTTCAGCACAGGAACAGGCCCTTCGGCCCTCCCAGCCTGCGCTGATCCAGATCTTTTATCTAAACCTGTTGCCTATTTTCCAAGGATCTACTTCCCTCTGTTCCCCGCCTGTTCATGTATCTGTCCAGATGCATCTTAGATGATGCTATCGTGCCCGCCTCTACCACGTCCGCTGGCAAAGCATTCCAGGCACCCACCACCCTCTGCGTAAAAACTTTCCACGCACATCTCCCTTAAACTCTCCCCCTCACAGCTTGAAATTGTGACCCCTTGTAATTGACACCCCCACTCTTGGAAAAAGCTTGTTGCTATCCACCCTGTCCATACCTCATAATTTTGTAGACCTCTATTAGGTCTCCCCTCAACCTCTGTCTTTCCAATGAAAACAATCCTAATCTATAACTGGTTACAGCGAATAAACAACCCAGGAAACATACTTCCCAACAATCAACTGTACAGTTTGTATAGATTTTCCCCCTTTTTCACTACTCCCTCCCCTGCGATGAACAACCCCTCAAACACGGTCACAAACATCTCCCACCTTTCCTCAAAAGCCTCTGAAGAGCCCCATAACTCTTACTTTATCTTCTCTAATCGCAGGAAGTCGTACAGGTCACCCAACCAAGCAGCTATCCCCGTCAATCAGAGAGGCAAAGGCCAAGGCATCGGCCTTCCTCCTCGCCACAAGCTCCGGTTTCTCTGAAACCCCAAATATCACCACCAAAGGGTCCAGGTTCACCTCCTCCTCCACTACCCTGGCTAAGACTGCGAACACTTCTGGCCAGAATCTTCCCAATTATCTGCAACCCCAAAACATGTGCGCGTGATTCACTTGCCCCCGCCCACACTCATCTGCTACCCCGAAAGAACCCACTCATTCTCGCCTAAGTCATATGCACCCTGTGCACCATCTTAAACTGTATCAGGCTCATCCTACACAACTGGAGGTCCAATTTACCCTACGCAGTGCCTCACTCCATACTCCCCAATTGATCTCCCCTCCCAAGTCCGCTTCCCATTTCTACTTGATATTCACCACCCGTTCGCCTCCTTGCTCTCCCAGCCACTTGCATATATCACCAATTCTTCACTCCCCTTCCACATCTGGAAGCAGCAGTCGCTTCAGCACAGTGTATCCCGGCAACCTAGGTAAATCCCTCCAGACCTTTCGCGCAAAGTCCCTAACCTGCAGATACCTGAACTCACTCCCCCTCGGCAGCTCTACCCTCTACCTTAGCTCATCCAGACTGACGAATCCTTTCTCCAAATACAGATCCCTCACCTTCACCAGCCCCACTTCCCTCCACCTCCTGTATACAATATCCATCCCGCCCAGCTCAAACCCATGATTCTCGTGCAGCGGCGTAAGCACAGACATCCCTTCCACCCTAAAATGCCTCCTCAACTGATTCCATATCTTCACCATGGGCTGCACCACCGGGCTCCCTGAATCTCGGAGCCATTGGCAACGCTGCCGTCACCATAGCCCTCAAACTAGACCCCTTACAAGATTCCTCCTCCATCCTAACCCACTCTACCCCTTCTCCTCCCCACCACCACTGCACCTTGTCCACATTCGCCGCCCAATAATGAAGCACATTCAGCAACGCCAATCCCCCCTGCTGCCTCTGCAGCAGGGTCCTCCCCACCCTCGGCACCTTCCCCGCCCATACAAAGTCAGAAATGATCGTGTCCACTTTCCGAAAAAAGGCCTTTGGTATAAAGATCAGAAGAGCTTGAAAGATGAACAGGAACCTCGGGAGCATATTCATTTTCACCACTTGGACCCTCCCTGCCAACGTTAAGTGCAGTGTATCCCACCTCTTAAGATCCTCCCTAGCCTCCTCCACCAGCTTCGCTAAGTTCCACTTTTGGAGCCCCATCCATTCCCTCGCTACCTGAATCCTCAAGTACCTAAATCTACCCCTCGCTACCGTAAATAGCATCCCCCTAAATTAGCCTGCTGTGTCAGCTCAGTCACTGGGAATAACTCGCTTTTCCCTACATTCAGCGTGCACCCGAGAACCCTCCAAACCTCCCCAGCAGGCCCATAATCCTTCCCATACTCTCCAACGGATCCGAAACATCAGCAAGAGGTCATCGGCATAGAGCGATACCCGATACTCCCTCTGTCTCCTCATTATCCGCTGCCACTCTGCCGACCCCCTGAGAGCCATCGGCAATGGCTATATGGCCAGCGCAAACAGCAATGGCGACAGCGGGCACCCATGCCTCGTACCCGTGTAAGTCAAAGCTTTGTGAGCTCATATCATTCGTCTTCACCCTCCCCCTTGGTGCCACATACAGCAACCATATCATGCCACAAATCCCGTCCTAAACCCAAACCTTCCCAAAACATCGAACAAGGACCCCTCCGCCAACCTTGGTGTCATCTCCGAACCTACTAATCAGACCAGCTATATTTTCCTCCACACTGTTTATGTATACTGCAAAGAACAGAGGCCCCTACACAGATCCCTGTGAAACACCACTAGTCACAACCTTCCATTCAGAAAAACACTCTTCTACTGCTACCTTCTGTGACCGAGTCAGTTCTGTATCCATCTTACATCTCACCTCTGATCCCGTGTGACATAATCTTTTGTACCAGTCTGTCATGAGGCACCTTGTCAAAGGCTTTACTAAAGTCCATGTAAACAACATCCACTGCCCTCCCCTCATCAATAATCTTTGTCACCGCCTCAAAAAACCTCAATAACGTCAGTGAGTCATCACCTCCCCTTCACAAAACCATGCTGTCTATTGCTGATGTGTCCATTTGTTTCCAAATGGGTTCAAATCCTGTCCCTGAGAATTCTCTCCAATAATTTACCTACTACCGATGTGAGGCTCACCGGCCTATGGTTTCCAGGATTATCCCTGCTACCTTTCTTAAACAGCGGCTATTCTCACATTAGCTATTCTCCAGTCCTTTGGGATCTCACCTGTAGCCAATGGGGATACAAAGAAGTCAATCAAGGCCCCAGCAATTTCCTCCCTTGGTTTCAGTATTCTAGGGTAAATCCCATCCAGCCCAGGAGACTTATCTACCTTAATATCTTTTAAAAGACCCAATACCTCTTCCTTTTTGTTGTCAACATGACCCAGACTGTCCACACACCCTACCCAAGAATAATCTTCCACAAAGTCCTTTTCTTTGGTGAACACTGATGCAAAGTACTCATTTAATACCTTGCCCATTTCCTCTGGCTCAACACATAGATTCCCCTCACTGTCCCTAAATGGCCCAATCCTTTCCCTGGCCACCCTCTTGCTTTTTACATATGAATAAAACGTTTTGGGATTCACCCTCATCCTACTTGCCAAGGACTTTTCATGACCCCTCCTTATTTTCCGCTTAAGTACCTTCCTACTTTCTTTCTAGAACATAGAATATACAGTGCAGAAAGAGGCCATTACGCCCATCGAGTCTGCACAGACCCACTTAAGCCGTCACTTCCACCCTATCCCCGTAACCCAATTACCCCTCCTAACCTTTTTGGACACTAAGGGCAATTTAGCATGGCCAATCTACCTACCCTGCACGCCTTTGGACTGTGGGAGGAAACCGGAGCACCCGGAAGAAACCCACGCAGACACGGGGAGAACATGCAGACTCAGCACAGACAGTGACCCAGCGGGAAATCGAACCTGGGACCCTGGTGCTGTGAAGCCACAGTGCTATCCACTTGTGCTACCGTGCTGCCGCAACGTTTATACTCCTCAAGGGTTTTGATTGTCCCCATCCAAAGGCATATGTTGACACGGATAAAAAAACAGCAGTAAATGGAAAGAGTGGGCGTGATTCTCCGGAAATGTTCATTTGTGACGGGTTTTTCAGGGAGTTTCCTGCCGGCTTTTGGGCAAGTTCCCCACCACTATCCAATGACACTGACTCACGTTTTTGGGCTCTGGACAGTTTCTCACTGGTTTAGCCCACACTTAGAAATTTTTCAGCACTGAGCTGAACGCAAAGATTAGGTTGCCATTTTGAAACTGTGCCCTGATCTCTAAGTGAGCTTTTGGGTCCCCCATACCACTACCCATGGGAAATGTCACTCTCCACACACATGGGCACTATTCCAAACCCCCAAAGTGAGGACACCCCGCTATGGGGTCCCTGGGGCCCCCCTCTTCAGGACACCCCCTTCCCAGGACCCCACTCGTCACCCTCCCCAACCTCTAGTAAACTCCTACTTACATGCCTTCCCACCCCCACCCTTCAAAGTCTCCATCCACCCTTCTTTCATGGGCATCGCCCCCTCGGGCCTGGCACCCTTGCACTGCCAACCTGGCATCCGGACAGTTCTCCTGCCAGCTTTACAGTGGCATCTGGACACCTTGGCAGTGCCAGGGTGCCAGCTAGGCAGTGCCAAGGTGCCCATGTTCCAAGGGGAGGGCCAGAGAGCCATCCTGCACTGACCCTGACCACCCAGAGATCTCCAATAGCCCGGGGACCCTTCGGGTGCTGCCCCACCTGGTCTTGTGGACCAGCATTGATCGGTGCCCAGCTACAGCCCCCCTAGGGAACCCGGAGAATTGAGGGAGGGTGGTGTATCCCAGGTAAGTAGGCCTCAAGTAGGTTGTGACCTACTTTAGTGAATGCCATTTGGTCCCGCCCCTTTTGGGTGGAGTTCAGATTCCGACGCTTCGCCGGACTTGGTTGTATCTTGCGAGGCATGGAGGCTGCCTGGAAGACCGTGGGAGGCTTCACCCGGGATTCTCCGGCCACGTGCTCTCGCTCAAGCGCAGCGCGGCATGAGAATTATGCCCAGTGTGTTTGATCTTAAGAGAGACTTTTAAAGAACCAGGAACATATTTTAGTCCCTGTGTTTTTTGGTGTAGGCTGAATGTGGGTTTTAAGCCAGAAGTGTAGCCCTCCCAAATTAAGCTACAAATAGCAGATTTATGATCCTGTAATCCTGATTGCCAATACCAAAGATTGTTAAATATATACTATATATATATATGTATATATTTATTATATATATTTCCATTTTTGCTGAACATGAAGATGTGGGTAACATCACAGTAAATTATAATTATACAATTAGGTAAGGAGGCATTGTCACTAAGTAGATATTCTCTGATAGGAATAATCTCTCAAATGACTAATTTTATTTCACATCCCAGATCTTTTAACATTGACTGCTTGCATCTAGATTGAACTACTCTGATGAAAAATGGGATCTGTATCAGTAGCTTTTCTGCTTTTCTACAGTGAAGAAAAATTCAACAAAAAAATCACTATAAATGTCTAGTCCTTTTGCCTGTTACTGTGTCAGGAAATACACATGAAGACCTTGTCTTTCTTGACATTAGAAACACTGATGGATAGAAAACAGTGGATACACATGCCCATAAGTAATAGTCTCCAAGAAACAAGTTGAAGCATTACTGCATACTACTGCCTCAAATGATTCCATGAGTCCATTACTTTTCATAATGCACAAACTGGTGGGATAGTTTGGGTTATTGCTCCATTTGGTATAACAGCAACCTTGTCACTTATGTGTTATGATCTTCACCAAAAAATTGTGAAATCCTTTGTAAGTTCAATAAGTAATATCTGCAGTTCATTAGAAGTAAATAGCAGTGTGTGCATATGAGAATCATATATCCCCACCCTTTCTCTCCATAGGCTAAAGGTCCTGGGTAGCTAAAAGAGGCTCTGCTGCTGATAAACATAAGGTTATGTTCAGACTGCAGCAATAATGAAGCTCCTTGTCAACAGTGCAACCTCTTGCTTAGATGAATCAATATCCCCCAATTATCTATCTTGATGCGTCAACTTAATTATTAGAATGTGAGAATCATGAACGAGTGAAGTTTTCTTTCTCTCTTTTATCTGACAATGGATAATGCCCCTTCTCTCAAATAAAGGAACTTCAGCTCAGAGAGAAAAACATTTTAATTCATTCAGTCTGTAAGGTTAAAGACAGTGAAATGACAGCCAGAAGGCAGACAGTAAAAATAAAAGGGAGATGTGCAATAAGGATTTGAGAATTAGAAGAGTGACAACATTTCTTGGTAAGCAGATCTGGAGCCCCACATGATGTTTCAGGGTGAGGGCAAACTTGAATCAATTTGAAAGATACTGGAGAAAAAAAGGGAAGGAACCAGTCATTATAATCAATGTTGGGACCAACATTGGAGGGAAAAATAGCCCAGAAGTCCTGTCTGATGAGCACAGGGAACTAGGTGTCAAAGTATGGAATCTCAAGGGTAATAATCTCTTGCCAATTTTCATGTGCCAATCAGAGTAGTGATAAGTAGATTAGTAAAGTGAACACAGGCCTGAAGGGAGTGGTATGGGAAAGAAATCTCCATTTTCAGTAAACATGGCACTACTATTCCAACAAGAGGGAACTGTATCATTGGTACAGGCTTAATTGGAACCGGGTTGGGACAAGGGTCCAAGTGCAAAGGATAAATGAGTCACAAGAATATTAAATTGGTAAATTATGGGGGGGGGGATGGGGTTCAAGTGGAAAAGGTGGTAATTGAAAGGTCTAGAAAGAAATTAGAAACATGAGAATAAAATATTAATGCAAAAGGTAATGGTGCACACAAATGCAAGGCGTGTAAAGAACAAATTGAATGAATTGCAGTTACAAATACAACTTGGGTTTCCGGTGGCTGTGATGGATCAGTAAGCCACACATCTGGGAGCTCCCGTTTTAAAGAGATTTTTCGGCTCTTTTGAGAGCCCAAAACGGAAATTTTTCGACGTCTCCCGGTGGGGGAAGGTGTGCTGAACGACTTTCCCTGCAGTCCATGACTCGAACTCGGAGTGGAAAGGGGGAAAAAACAGCAGCAGCTCCTCAGAAAAAACGGGGGAAGGGATCCAAGATGGCCACCGACAGAGCTCCAGAGGAATGGAGACTCTGGGCCCAGGAATAACAAACTGATCTCCTGCGCTGCTTTAAAGAATTCAAGGATGAAGTACTGAGCTCTCTGCAGGAAACGAACAGAAGGCTGTCAGAGATTCAGTCCACCCAGGGTGCTGCCATCAAGAAGTTGCAGACGCAGGCCATTGAACGAGAGGAGGAGGCCGTGGTCCTCGTGAGTAAGGTGGAGGGGCACGAAGCACTCCACAAGAAGTGGCAGGAACGCTTTGAGGAGCTGGATCACCGCATGAGGCGGAAAAACCTGCGGATCTTGGGCCTTGCAGAGGGGCTGGAGGGATCGGACCTGACAGCCTATGTGGCTGTAATGCTGAATTCGCTAGTGGGGGCCGGATCTCTCCATCTGCCCTTGGAGCTGGAGGGAGCGCACAGGGTGCTGGCCAGGAGGCCCAAGGAAGATGAACCCCCGCGTGCGGTGCTGGTGAGGTTCCACCGGTTCAGTGATCGGGAGTGCGTGGTGCGCTGGGCCAAGAAGGTGAAGAGCAGCAATTGGGAGAATGGGGTAGTGCGGATCTACCAGGACTGGAGTGCGGAGGTGGCTAAGCGGCGGTCCGGATTTAATCGGACGAAAGACGTGCTTTATAGAAAAAAGATAAAGTTCGGAATGTTGCCGCCCGCGCGCCTGTGGGTAACTTATTCGGACCGGCATTATTATTTCGATTCCCCGGAGGAGGCGTGGGCCTTCGTGCGGACGGAGAAACTGGACTTGAACTAGGGGTTGGGGGTTGCGAGGTCGGCTGTAAGATATTAGTGCTGGGTTCTGCTGTTGCTGTGTTCTCTTTTTCTTTTGTTGTTTTCTTCTTGTTTTAGTACTTTTGCAATTTTGATATGGTTATTTACGCAGGGGTTGTTCTGCTATGTTTTGTTTTTGTGCTGTGGGACATTGTCTGGGCTGTGTATCTTGAGGGGAGGGTCGGGGGGGTATGTTGTATTCTATGCCGGAGTGGGGGTATGGAGTGGGGCTGATATTTGGGAGCTGCGTCAGAAGGGTGTGGTGGGGCAGTGCAAAAGCGCGGGCTTTCCTCTGGTTTCCCGTGCTGCGGGGCTGGGGGGTGGAGATGGTGACGGGGGAGGCGGGGCCTTAACTGGTTCTTCCCCGCGCTGGAGGGGTGCCAGGAGGAGGGATAGATTGGGGGATGATCCCACTTCGGGAGGGGTCGGGCTATTGGCGGGAGTTTCCGGGGTCAGCAGAAGTTAGCTGACCCACGGAAGTACAATGGAGGACGGTTCACGGCTGGGAGGGCTCCTAGCCTGGGGGGGAAGGGAGGGGGGGAGAGGGGAATACCGGGTTGCTGCTGGTAGGGTCAAGAAGGAGCTGGTGGGGGCAGGGGGGACAGAGGTGAGGGGTTGTCGCTATGGGGACGGGGTCGAGCAGGGGGTGCTGGCCTGGGGCGGGCAGTCAACGGGCTATGGCTAGCCGACGGGGGAGGGGGGCGGGACGCCCTCTGATCCGGTTGGTCACCTGGAATGTGAGAGGGTTGAATGGGCCGGTGAAGCGGTCGAGGGTACTGGCTCACCTGAAGGGGCTAAAGGCGGATGTGGCAATGCTTCAGGAGACCCACCTGAGGGTGGCGGACCAGGTCCGCCTGAGGAAGGGATGGGTGGGGCAGGTTTTTCCACTCGGGGTTGGATGTGAGGAACCGGGGAGTGGCGATTCTGGTGGGGAAAAATGTGTTGTTTGAGGCATCGGAGGTGGTGGCGGATAAGGGGGGTAGGTATGTGATGGTTAGGGGCAGGCTACAAGGAGAGAAGGTGGTACTGGCTAGTGTGTATGCCCCAAATTGGGACGATGCGGGCTTTATGAGGTGTATGTTGGGACGGATCCCGGATCTGGAGGCGGGAGGTCTGATCATAGGGTGGGACTTTAATACGGTGTTGGATCCTTCACTGGATCGGTCCAGCTCTAGGACGGGTAGGAGGCCGGCGGCGGCCAAGGTACTGAGAGGGTTTATGGACCAGATGGGTGGGGTGGATCCATGGAGGTTTGTAAGGCCGAGGGCACGCGAGTACTCTTTCTTCTCCCACGTACATAGGGTCTACTCTCGGATAGATTTCTTCGTGGTGAGTAGGGGACTGATTCCGAGAGTGGAGGAGGCCGAGTATTCGGCCATTGCAATCTCCGACCACGCTCCGCATTGGATAGAGTTGGAGATGGGAAAGGTGCGAGACCAACGTCCGTTGTGGCGGTTGGATGTGGGGTTGTTGGCGGGGGAGGAGGTGTGTAGGAGGGTCCGGGTAAGTATTGAGGGGTACCTTGAGGTGAATGATACGGGGGAGGTTCAGGTGGGGATGGTCTGGGAAGCCCTGAAGGCAGTAATTCGTGGGGAGCTGATATCCATCCAGGCACACAGGGAGAGGAGCGAGAGGAGTGAGAGGGATAGACTGGTGGGAAAGATGCTGGAGGTGGACAGGAGGTATGCAGAGGCACCAGAGGAAGGACTGTTGGGGGAGAGGCGCAGCCTGCAGGCTAAATTTGATTTGCTGACCACTAGAAAGGCGGAGGCACAGTGGAGGAAGGCACAAGGGGCAGTGTACGAACATGGTGAAAAGGTGAGTAGGATGCTGGCTCATCAGCTGCGTAAGCGGGATGCGGCTAAGGAGATTGCTGGAGTGAGAGATAAGAGTGGGAATGTGGTGCGGAAGGGGGTAGAGGTGAATGAGGTCTTCAAGGATTTTTACGGGGAACTGTACCGGTCGGAGCCAACGGGGGAGAGGAGGGGAATGGAGAGGTTCCTTGACGGGCTTTCTTTCCCGAAGGTGCAGGAGGAGAAGGTGGAGGGGTTGGGTGCGCCGATTGAGCTGGAGGAGCTAGTTAAGGGGATCGGGCAGATGCAGTCAGGGAAGGCACCGGGGCCGGATGGGTTCCCGGTGGAATTTTATAAAAAGTTTGTGGATCTAGTGGGCCCCTTGCTGGTGCGAACACTCAATGAAGCGTGGGAGGGGGGGATTTTGCCCCCGACGATGTCACGGGCCCTGATCTCGTTAATTTTAAAGAAGGACAAGGACCCCCAGCAGTGTGGTTCATACAGGCCCATATCTCTCCTCAACGTGGACGCTAAGGTGCTGGCAAAAATCCTGGCCACCAGGATAGAGGACTGTGTGCCAGGGGTTGTGCACGAGGACCAGACAGGTTTTGTGAAGGGAAGGCAGCTGAACACGAATGTGCGGAGATTGCTGAATGTCATTATGATGCCGGCGATTGAGGGGGAGGCAGAGATAGTGGTGGCACTGGATGCGGAGAAGGCCTTCGATAGAGTGGAGTGGGGGTACCTATGGGAGGTGTTGGGGAGGTTTGGATTTGGTGAAGGGTTCATTAGATGGGTAAGGCTGTTATATGAGGCCCCGATGGCGTGCGTGGCTACGAATAGGAGGAGGTCGGAGTACTTCAGGCTTTACCGAGGGACCAGGCAGGGTTGCCCCTTGTCCCCCTTGTTGTTTGCACTGGCAATCGAGCCGCTGGCGATGGCATTGAGAGATTCAAGAGGTGGAGAGGCTTGGTGCGAGGTGGAGAGGAACATAGGGTGTCGTTGTATGCCGACGACCTGTTACTGTATGTGGCGGACCCGGTGGGAGGGATGCCGGGAGTGATGGAGTTACTAGCCGAGTTTGGGACCTTCTCAGGTTATAAATTAAACTTAGGCAAGAGCGAGGTGTTTGTGGTGCACCCTGGAGACCAGGAGGAAGGAATTGGTAGGCTCCCGCTTAGGCGGGCAGGGGAGAGCTTTAGGTACCTGGGGGTGCAAGTGGCCAGGGACTGGGGGACTCTCCACAAGCATAACTTTACCAGGCTGGTAGATCAGATGGAGGAGGAGTTCAGGAGGTGGGACATGCTGCCATTGTCGTTGGCGGGGAGGGTGCAGTCCGTCAAAATGACAGTGCTTCCGAGGTTCTTGTTCCTTTTTCAGTGCCTGCCCATATTTATCCCCAGGGCCTTCTTTAGGAGAGTGACTAGCAGTATTCTGAGTTTTGTGTGGGCACATGGGACTCCGAGAGTGAGGAGGGTGTTCCTGGAGCGAGGAAGGGATGGAGGTGGGCTGGCACTGCCCAACCTTCTGGGGTACTATTGGGCAGCCAATGTGTCAATGGTGCGTAAATGGGTGATGGAGGGGGGAGGGGCGGCGTGGAAAAGAATGGAGATGGTGTCATGTAGAGGTACGAGCCTGGGTGCCATGGTAACGGCACCGTTGCCGCTCTCCCCTAAGAGGTTTACCACGAGCCCAGTGGTGGCGGCGACCCTAAGAATCTGGGAACAATGGAGACGGCATCGGGGGGAAACAGGGGGCTCGATGGAGGCTCCACTGGGTGGCAACCATCGGTTCATCCCGGGGAACACGGATGGGGCATTCAGGGGGTGGCAAAGGGCGGGCATCAGCAAATTGAGGGACCTGTTTATTGGCGGGAGGTTTGCGGGCCTGGGGGAACTGGAAGATAAATTTGGCCTTCCCCAGGGGAACATGTTCAGATACCTGCAGGTAAAGGCGTTTGCTAGGCGACAGGTAGAGGGATTCCCTTTGCTGCCCTCGCAGGGGGCGATGGACAGAGTGCTTACGGGGGTGTGGGTAGGAGAGGGGAAGGTGTCTGACATCTATAAGGTAATGCAGGAGGTGGAGGAGTCGTCGGTGGAGGAGCTGAAGGCTAAATGGGAGGAGGAACTCGGGGAGCAGATAGAGGACGGGACTTGGGCGGATGCCTTGGAGAGAGTCAACTCTTCCTCCTCATGTGCGAGGCTTAGTCTCATCCAATTTAAGGTGCTGCACCGGGCCCACATGTCCGGGACTAGGATGAGTAGGTTCTTCGGGGGTGAGGACAGGTGCACCAGATGTTCGGGGAGTCCTACGAACCACGCCCATATGTTCTGGGCATGCCCAGCACTGGAAGAATTCTGGAAGGGGGTGGCGGGGACGGTGTCGAGGGTGGTTGGATCCAGGGTCAAACCAGGGTGGGGACTCGCGATTTTTGGAGTTGCGGTAGAGCCGGGAGTGCAGGAGGCGAAAGAGGCCGGTGTCCTGGCCTTTGCGTCCCTAGTAGCCCGTCGAAGGATTCTGTTACAATGGAAGGATGCAAGGCCCCCAAGTGTGGAGAGCTGGATCAGTGACATGGCGGGATTTATAAAATTGGAAAAGGTCAAATTTGCCCTGAGAGGATCAATAAACGATGGCAGCCTTTTTTGGACTTCCTGGCTCAGAGATAGGTAACTGGGTCAATAGCAGCAGCAACCCGGGGGGGGGGGGGGGTGCATTATTGTAGTGTTTATTCTGTAACTTTATAGTGTGTTAATATGCGTTGTTGTTAAAATGCTGGGTTGTTCATGGGGATGGGGCGAATGTATATGATTGTTAATATTATTGTTATTTTCGGTATTTTACTAAGGTGCGTCAATGTTGTATAAAATCAAAATTTCTCAATAAAAATGATTTAAAAAAAAAACAAATACAACTTGGAGACAAATAGGTGCCATTACTAAGACAGTCTAACAAACCACGAACAATTATCTAATGATGAACAGAACGTAAGTTTAACATAGGGCACGATCTAATGGGAAGTTTCTAAGTATCATTTGTGGCGCATTTGCTGTGAGTTTCCCACCTGCTCTATTGTGTGTTCCCCACCGTTATCTAACTACACTTAGGGCTGGATTGTTCGGCTGTGCCCAGTGCAAGATCGCCATGGACGGGAGGGGAACCATGTAAAGGTTCATTGAACTCTGGCAGGGATTTCCGGTCAGCGGGCGGGCGCGGCCGAAAAATCCCGCCCTTAGTCACATTTTTGGGCCCAAGGGAGTTTCTCACCAGTTTATCCCACACATAGGGTGAGATTTAACTAAATGGGAGGGCGCAATTTAACAAAATGGGAACAAAATCCCACAGTGAGCAGGTTTCACCACATGTTTCACGGTGCATGCAATGCCCAGCAACACACTATTGAACGGCACTCGGGTTGGATAGGGGGCCTCAGCGGAGGAACGAGCAGCCAAGGCAGCACATAACCCCGTACTCTACACTGAGGAGTTCCGCTTGCCGGAATTCCTCATTTTAAAATGGCATCCCAATCTCTGGAGCTCCCGACCCGACCCCCGTCGAAGCCCCAAATCACTATGAGGGGTTCACCGGGCCCCCCAACACCTGCGGGGGGTACCCCTGGCCCAATCGTCAAAGTGCAAAAATGCCAGCATGGCACCTTGGCAGTGCCAACCTGGTACCCTTGCAGTACGCATGCCAGCTGGCAGTGCCAGCCTTGAACCCAGGTGGTACTGCCAGGGTGCCACCCTGCTCAAAAGGCATCAGTCTGGGGGTCTCTCACAAGTGCCGTGCCATCTGGTCCCCGTTTGTTGAGACCAGTACTGAACAGATAGATCCAACATCTCGGGAATGGTATATTACAGTGAGAATAGCTTTTCGCTGGTAATATGCAGATTTTCCAAAAAGTGAAATGCCCATAATGGGCAGGATTTACACTGCAATATTGTGAGCCAGGCAGATCCCTGGAGAAGGGTCTCCCAGCATCTGTCGGCCACCTTGCGCCGTTGGCACGCTGCCTTTCAAGCACAGTGTGCTGTTCAATTGCCCGCTTCGAATTTTCTTCAGCTCTGAGGATCTGAACTCAGAGATTGGGCCACCATTTTGAAAGGGTGCCTCGATCTCTAAGTGAGTTTGCCCCCATGGGCAATGTCACCCTGCCCCCCCCCCCCCCACACACACACACCTGGGCAGTATCCCACAATCCCACACACCCCAAGTGAGGACACTCTGACTCTGATATAGGGTCCCCGAGGGGCCCCCTTCTTCAGGCGCACCCACATCCCATACAGGCTCCCCCTCCTAGGACCCCCACCTTTCACCCACCCAACCTCCCAGAGGCGCCTAGTTACCTGCCCTGCAATCCCCACCTTTCATACCCTTTCACTCTCCTTTCATGGGTATGGCCCCCCTCGGCCCTGACCTGGCACCACCACACTGGCACCCTGGGAGTTCTCCTGCTGGTTTTGCGGTGCCACTCAGGCACCTTGGCAGTCAGGGTGGTGGTGCCAAGGTGCCAGCAGGCACTGCCAAGCTGCCCACGTTCTCAGGGAGGGCCAGGAAGCCACCCTGCATTATCTCTGGCCACCCAGGGGCCTCCAATGGACTGGGAGAACCCCCGGGTGTTGTTCCACCTGGTCCAGTATATTTGGTGCCCAGCTGAGGTCTCCCTAGGGCGGCCATAGATCCCGGAAGGCCGGTAGATCGCAGATAAGTCACGATTAAAACTGACTTAAGCAAGCGCAGCCTGGTCCCGCCCATTGTGCGCAAGATTCTGGTGGCTCCGCCTCGCGGGATCTACCCAAGTCGTGGCTCCCGGTCGGGCGTGAAGTGACGTGGCTGGTAGATCACGCCCATAGTGTTTGAAATGGAGAATTGAAAAACAGCTACTAGGATTCTGGATTTATGAGGCTGATTTCAGTACGATGAGCAATAGGGTAAACTGGGAAATGTGTTAAAAGCAGATCAATGAGAGCTGTTCAAAAAATAAATTATGGCACTGTCTTAGAAGTTCACACTTCTAATCAACAAGAATTATACGTGCCAAAAACAAGCAGTCGCAGACAACTAAGAGAGAACAGAAAACTAAAAGGAAAAATGAGAATGACAGAAAGAACAGCAAAGGATTACAATACAGATCTACAAAAAAGGAATGAGGGAAGAACTTGCAATCAAAACCAACACAATTTTATTTCAGATCATATCAGAAACAAAGGATGGTCTGAATACTTGAGAACTTATAATTAAGATTTTGTCAGTGAAAATAAGGAAATGCCTGACAAATTAAGGTAAGAAGGAAGTTTAGAGGGGATTTGAGGGTTTGACCCATTGGGTGGTGGGAGTCCAGAACTCTCTGCCTGAAAGGGTGGTGGAGGCAGAGACCCTCATAACATTTAAGAAGTTTTTTTTTGTACAGTGTACAGTTTGTGCAGGAGGGTTTCCTTACACAATATGTGGATAAACCGACAAGAGGGGGGGCTACATTGGATTTGGTACTGGGTATTGAACCGGGCCAAGTGTTAGATTTGTTTGTGGGAGAGCACTTTGGAGATAGTGACCACAATTCGGTGTCTTTCACTATTGCAATGAAGAGGGATTGGGCCATACGGCAGGGCAAGGTTTATAATTAGGGGAGGGGTAATTATGATACAATTAGGCAAGAATTAGGGAGCATAAGATGGGAACAGAAACTGTCAGGGAAAGGCACAAATGAAAAGTGGAACTTGCTGAAAATTAAAATTGCTTATTGTCACGAGTAGACTTCAATGAAGTTACTGTGAAAAGCCCCTAGTCGCCACATTCTGGCGCCTGTTCGGGGAGGCTGTTATGGGAATCGAACCATGCTGCTGGCCTGCTTGGTCTGCTTTCAAAGCCAGCGATTTAGCCCAGTGTGCTAAACAGCCCCTGTTCAAGGAAAAAATATTGTGTGTCCTTGAAAGGAATGTTCCTGTCAGGCAGGAAGGAAATAGCCGTGTGAGGGAACCATGGTTCACAAAAGAGGTTGAATGTCTTGTCAAGAGGAAAAAGGAAGAGTATGTAAGGATGAGAAAGCAAGGTTCAGTTGGGTAGCAAGGAATGAGCTAAAAAAAAAAGGGCTTAGGAGAGATAGGAGGGGACAGGAGAAGTGGGGCAGCAGGGTAGCATGGTGGTTAGCATAAATGCTTCACAGCTCCAGGGTCCCAGGTTCGATTCCCGGCTGGGTCACTGTCTGTGTGGAGTCTGCACGTCCTCCCCGTGTGCGTGGGTTTCCTCCGGGTGCTCCGGCTTCCTCCCACAGTCCAAAGATGTGCGGGTTAGGTGGATTGGCCATGCTAAATTGCCCGTAGTGTCCTAATAAAAGTAAGGTTAAGGGGGGGGGTTGTTGGGTTACAGGTGTAGGGTGGATACGTGGGTTTGAGTAGGGTGATCATGGCTCGGCACAACATTGAGGGCCGAAGGGCCTGTTCTGCGCTGTACTGTTCTATGTCCTACAAGTCCTTGGCGGGTCGGATCATGGAAAACCCGACGGCTTTTTACTCTCATGTGAGAAATAAAAGAATGACCAGGGTGAGGGTAGGGCTGGTCAAGGACAGTAGTGGGAACTTGTGCATGGAGTCAGAACAAATAGGAGAGGCGTTGAATGAATACTTTTCTTCAGTGTTCACCAAGGAGAGGGGCCATGTTTTTGAGGATGAGTGTGTGATTCAGGCAGGTAGGCTGGAGGAGGTAGATGTTCTGATGAAGGATATATTAGCAATTTTGAAAAACTTGAGGGTCGACAAGTCCCCAGGGCCAGATGGGATATATCCAAGGATTCTTTGGGAGGCAAGGGATGAGATTGCAGAGCCTCTGGCTTTGATCTTTGGGTCCTCACTGTCCACGAGGATAGTGCCAGAGGACTGGAGAGTGGCAAATGTTGTTCCTCTGTTCAAGAAAGGGAATAGGAATGACCCTGGTAATTATAGGTCAGTTAGTCTTACTTCGGTGGTCGGTAAGTTAATGGAAAAGGTCCTGAAGGATAGGATTTATGACCATTTGGAAAGATGCAGCTTAATCCAGGATAGTCAACACGGATTTGTGAAGGGTAAGTCTTGCCTCACAAATTTGATTGAATTCTTTGAGGAGGTAACTAAGTGTGTAGATGAAGGTAGAGCAGTTGATGTCAAATACATGGATTTTAGTAGGGCGTTTGATAAGGTTCCCCATGGTCGGCTCATAAAGAAAGTAAGGAGGTGTGGGATAGAGGGAAATTTGGCCAATTGGATAAGTAACTGGCTATCACATAGAAAACAGAGGTGGATGGAAATTTTTCAGACTGGAGACCAGTACCACAGGGATCAGTGCTGGGTCCTCTGCTATTTGTGATTTTTATCAATGACTTGGAGGAGGGGGCTGAAGGGTGGGTCAGTAAATTTGCTGATGACACCAAGATTGGTGGAGTAGTGGATGAGGTGGAGGGCTGTTGTAGGCTGCAGAGAGACATTGATAGGATGCAGAGCTGGGCCGAAAAATGGCAGATAGAGTTTAACCCTGATAAGTGCGAGGTGATCCATTTTGGTAGAAAATATTTGAATGCAGATTACAGGGTCAACGGCAGGGTTCTGAGGAATGTGGAGGAACAGAGAGATCTTGGGGTTCATGTCCACAGATCTCTGAAGGTTGCCACTCAAGTGGATAGAGCCGTGAAGAAGGCTTACAGTGTGTTAGCGTTTATTAACAGGGGGCTTGAGTTTAAGAGCCACGGGGTTATGCTGCAACTGTACATGACCTTGGTGAGACCACATTTGGAGTATTGTGTGCAGTTCTGGTCACTTCATTATAGGAAGGATGTGGAAGCATTGGAAAGGGTGCAAAGGAGATTTACCAGGATGCTGCCTGGTTTGCAGGATAGGTCTTATGAAGAAAGGTTGAGGGAGCTAGGGCTTTTCTCTTTGGAGCGGAGGAGGTTGAGAGGCGTCTCAATAGAGGTTTATAAGATGATGAGGGGGGATAGATATAGAGTGGACGTTCAGAGACTATTTCCTCGAGTGGATGTAGCTGTTAAAAGGGGCATAACTATAAGATTCAGGGTGGGAGATATAGGAGGGATGTCCGAGGTAGGTTCTTTACTCAGAGAGTGGTTAGGGTGTGGAATGGACTGCCTGCTGTGATAGTGGAGTCGGACACTTTAGGAACTTTCAAGCAGTTATTGGATAGGTACATGGAGCACACCAGAATGACAGGGAGTGGGATAGCTTGATCTTGGTTTCGGACAATGCTCGGCACAACATCGAGGGCCGAAGGGCCTGTTCTGTGCTGTACTGTTGTATGTAAGTATTTAGATGTGCACTTGCTAAGGCACACAAGGCTATGGGTCAAATGCTGGAAAATAGGATTAGAATAGTTTGGTGGTTAGTTTTGACTGGCGCCATGCAATGGGACAAAAGGCCATTTCTGTGCTCTAGACCTTTATGACAATACTGACAACAGAGAAAGCATGATGGACATGCCGGAGGTAAAAATTTACATTGCATAAGCAACTGATGTGGGAAGAAGTGGAAGGCCTGTCATCTCATGCCTATTTCCATAGCAATCATATGCCAGGCGGCCTATTAACGGCTAACTGGTGAACTGCACCTTGGGGTCTCCTCCATCCCTCTGTTAGTGACACCAGTGCCCAGAGTGCTGCAGTGACACAGAAGACTTCTGGGGGAGTGGTCTTCACAATATCAGGACATTCATGGCCTTGGGTGAGCAGAGGATGTCCGCCATCCACGCCACTGAGGGATCAAGAATGGCAGCCTGTCTCATAGATTCATAGAATCCCTACAGTGCAGAAGGAGGCAATTTGGCCCATCGCGTCTAAATTGACCCTCTGAAAGAGCACCCTATCTAGGCCCACTCCCCCACCCTATCTCTATATCTCGAACTAACTGTTGCACACTGAGGGACAATTTAGAATGGCCAATCCACCTAGCCTGCATATCTTTAGACTGTGGGAGAAATCCGGAGCAACTGGAGGAAACCCATGCAGACACAGGGAGGATGTGAAAACTCCACAAAGACAGTAACCCAAGGTTGGAATTGGCACTGCGAGGGAGCAATGCTAACCACTGTGCCACTGTGCTGCCTCGCTCCAATGCACTGTTAGTGTTGGGGCGCATCACGGCATAGCACAGTGGTTAGCACTATTGCTTCTCAGCGCCAGGGTCCCAGGTTCGATTCCTGGCTTGGGTCACTGTCTGTGCGGAGTCTGCATGTTCTCCCCGTGTCTACTTGGGTTTCCTCCGGGTGCTCTGGTTTCCTCCCACAAGTCCCGAAAGACATGCTGTTAGGTAATTTGGACAATCTGAATTCTCCCTCTGTCTACCCCAACAGGCGCCGGAGTGTGGTGACCCGGGCTTTTCACAGTAACTTCATTGCAGTGTTAATGTAAGCCTACTTGTGACAATAAAGATTATTATTATTAGATGAAGAAGTCACTGTGAACACAAAATTATATCATAGATGATTACTGGATGTGTAAGGCTGCGTGTTACTTGTCTTCATGGTCTTTATTAAATAATTGTCACCTCTATGTTGTCTTTCTGAAGGGCTCTCAAGGCCACCTGATGGTGCTCAGGGTGGCATTGCCATGACCTTTCCTTGATGGAAATCAGAGGACCTCCGAAGAAAAAAGCCTTTTGGAAGCGTTTGATGTATAGAGGTAGTCATGGCATCTCCTTAATCCTGAATTTGAGAGCCTTCCAAACAGTTAGCATTTTAGCTGAAATGCTTCCTTATCATTGCCTCCCACCAACTTCAAGCCCTCATGTGGCTCTACATGCTCCTCTGCATATTGGAATGGTTCTAGGGATAAGGAATTTTAGGTACAAGATGAGGCTGGAGAAGCTGAGCATTCTCCTTGCAGCAAAGGAGATTCAGCAGAGATTTGGTAGCGATATATTAAACTAAACAAAGCTGTTCCCATTATCTGATGGTACAAGGCCTAGGGAGCAGAGATGCAATGTTTGGGAAAGAGATACAGTTGGTGTGAAGAAAAACCTTTTCCACAGCAAGTGGTAATACCTGGAATTGGCTGCCTGGGCAGTGGCCTGGCCCAAAACAACCATATTCCATGAATGAATAAATAAATAAAAAGTGAAGATGATTAATGATGACAATACTTGGAAGATCTACGGGGCTAAGGTGAGGAAGTATTCAATGAATGGCATGACACTGGGAAGTTCCGAGGAACAAAGGGATCTTGGCGTGTTCATCCATAGTTCTCTGAAGGCAGAAGGGCAGGTTAATAGGGTGGTGGAAAAGGCTTATGGGACACTTGACTTTTTCAATTGAGGCATAGATTACAATTGAGGCATAGATTACAAAAGCAGGGAGGTCATGTTGGAGTTGTCTAGAACTTTGGTGAGGCCCCAGCTGGAGTACTGTGTGCAGTTCTGGTCCCCACATTATAGGAAGGATGTGATTGCACTGGAGAGGGTGCAGAGGTGATTCAACAGACATTGTCTGGGATGGAACATTTAAGTTATGAAGGGAGATTGGATAGGCTTGGGTTGTTTTCACTGGAGCAGAAAAGACTGAGAAAGACAGAAAAGACCTGATCGAAGTATATAAGATTATGAGGGACATGGATAGGGAGCAGCTGCTCCCCTTAGTTGAAGGATTAGTTACGAAGGTTCGGTTCGGGGGGATTTGAGGAAAACCCTTTTTAGCCGGAGGTTGGTGATGGTCTAGAATGCACTGTCTGGGAGAGTGGTAGAGGCAGTTGCCTCACATGCTTTAAAAAATACCTGGATGAGCACTTGGCAAGTCATAAGATTCAAGGCTATGGGCTAAGTGCTTGCAAATGGGATTAGATAGGCAGGTCAGGTGTCTCCCATTTGTCGCTGCAGTCTCTATGGGCCGAAGGGTCTCTTCTGCACTTTATTATTCTGTGATTCTGTGAATATGACTGATTGGATTCGTCTAGAGGGAGCTGGCATGGATTTGGTGAGCCAAATAGCCTTCTTTTGTGTTGGCATGGCTGGGTGCCATAATTACAGGTTTGTCACTAATATATACCAATAAGAAATTCGGGAACATTTTCTTTACTCACAGAAAAGTGGGAATCTGGAAGTCATTGCAACATTAAGTCATTCAGGAAGGGGTGGCACACGGCGCAGTGGTTAGGGACTGCAGTGCTGAGGACCCGGGTTCGAATCTTGGCACTGGGTTATTGTCCGTGTGGAGTTTGCACATTCTCCCCATTTCTATGTGGGTTTCACCCCCACAACCCAAAGAAGTGCAGGTTCGGTGGATTGGCTACGCTAAATTGCCCCTTAATTGAAAAAATAAATAATTGGGTGCTCTGAATTTATAAAAACAAATAAAAATAAAGTCATTCAGGAAAATATCAAAGAGGCATTTAAGGGAAACCGAGAAGAAATGAAATGAAATGAAATAAAAATTGCTTATTGTCACAAGTAGGCTTCAAATGAAGTTACTGTGAAAAGCCCCAAGACGCCACATTTGTTCGGGAGAAGAGGGAGAAAATGCATACTGCTGATTAATCTTTTAAAAAAAATTTTATTTTTCAATTAAGGGGCAATTAAGCATGGCCAGTCCACCTACTCTGTACATCTTTAGGATGTGGGGGTGAGAACCACGCAGACACGGGGAGAATGTACAAACTTCACATGGGCAGTGACCCGGGACCGGGATTGAACCCAGGTCCTTGGTGCCATAAGGTAGCAGTGCTAACCACGTCACCACCGTGCCGCCTACTGCAGATTAGATCTGATGAAGTAAGGGGAACGGCTCATGTGGGGCATAAACACTGTTCTCGATCTGTTTGACCAAATGTCTTGTTTCTGTGCTATAAAAATCTTTGTAATTCTATGAACTGCTGGCACAGAATAAAAATTCCTATTATTAATGGGAAATATCAATAAAAGCTCAATAGGATAATAAACAGTTTTGATTCCAAATTTCTATAAAAGCTAATTTTATTCTGTCTTCTCAAGTATGTGCGTTTGAATCCAAACTCATGATGTTAGCTGGAAGTTATTTTTCGAAATTAAAGTTGTCATGTCTGCAATGCAATAAACATTAACCATCTTCAAGTGCTTGCCTAGCCCCTGTGACAGCAAACACTAGAGCTTGTAGCGATAACTACTACTTCCCTAAAAGCTTCACCTTGAACCACTGTTGAAACTGACAGATGCTACAAAAACATTTATCAAAAAATGTAGCACAGCCTAGCATTCTGCACCTTTAACACCTTTAAGTGCATTTGGTCCCCCCACTGTCCAAAAATAGTGGTTTGCTGATCATTTGGGAAGGCAATTTGTTATTACAGATATATCAGCCTGTGATCAAATTTTTTTTAAATGTCAAAGTAATAAAAGTTGCTGGCGCAGTGACAATTTGTGCAACTGAATTATAATTAGTACTATAATAGCTCACCAAAACACAAAATGTTAATTTCAAAGCAATGAACATACCGCCTCAAAACGATGTTTGGACACTCAGTCTTGTAGGTGGAACTCAGAAGCTCCTTAAATTGTTCTTTCCAGTGCTTAACAGTATTGACACAACCTAGCTATCTACTAACACTATATTTAAAAGTCAGCATTTCATTCCGGTTCCCAGGAATCCTTTGTATTATTCAAGTATTGGTGTTATTAAAAACTGCAGAGAAAGCAAGTTTCTGTAACAGTTGCACGGGAAAGAAAACACACCATAATATAAGGCCATCTAGTTAACAGGTAAACTTATTCTACTGGGTTATTCAGACAAGCAAGGGGCAGCGTGTACTCAGCTGCAAAAGTCTACAAAGCAGCAAGATCTCTGAACTGTATCATCCTAGCATGCATCATAGAAACATGCTCTTCCCCTTTCCTGTTACTTCAAAACCAAACAGGTGAACTGTGATCCTCTAAAATGAAAGGTAGCATTTTAGCTACTTAGGCCAACTCAGTCACAGTGCACTCAATGTGAATTCCTGGCATCTTTTGATCCTCAGCTCCGGAAAGCACTTTGGTTCTTCCCATTCATTTCAGACGTTGTGTAACATTTGCTAGTGCAACAGCAAAAGCCTGCACTGCAGAAAATGGATACTGAAAATCCAGGATATATGCATTACCATCAATCCTTCCAAATTGCATCACCTGCAAAAGAAAATAAATTAAAGGGTATGAAAATAGAACACTTTTAAAAATTTGAACAGAATTGGAGGCGCATTAAAGTGCACTAAATGAACCATATGTCAGTAAACCACGTCACGTTCTGACATTCTGTTTGTATCAAGAGTTTTCAAGGGCCAACATTGTCTACAGGCTTAGGCCTGGATTTTCCGCTCCCCGTCCATGATGATAGTGCTGTTCAGCCATCAATGGTGAGTATTTGGCATAAATGTATTAGGATTTGTGAACATTATGATGTAAGAACAGCATAAAAGGCATGGTTGCCGTAATCATTCGCACTGATCAATTAAACTGATGTGTTTCACAATTGTATGAGTGACCTGCACCTGGAAACGTGCACTTCACTCTGGACTTCAAGCCTTGTATCATGCAGCACTTAGAACACAGAACATAGAACGATACAGCGCAGTACAGGCCTTTCGGCCCACGATGTTGCACCGACATGGGAAGTCAAAAACTAAAGGCCATCTAACCTACACTATGCCATTATCATCCATATGCTTATCCAATAAACTTTTAAATGCCCTCAATGTTGGCGAGTTCACTACTGTTGCAGGTAGGGCATTCCACGGCCTCACCACTCTTTGCGTAAAAAACCTACCTCTGACCTTTGTCCTATATCTATTACCCCTCAATTTAAGGCTATGTCCCCTTGTGCTAGCCACCTCCATCCGCGGGAGAAGGCTCTCACTGTCCACCCTACCTAACCCTCTGATCATTTTGTATGCCTCTATTAAGTCACCTCTTAACCTTCTTCTCTCTTAACGAAAACAACCTCAAGTCCATCAGCCTTTCCTCATAAGATTTTCCCTCCATACCAGGCAACATCCTGGTAAATCTCCTCTGCACCCGTTCCAAAGCTTCCACGTCCTTCCCATAATGAGGCGACCAGAACTGTACGCAATACTCCAAATGCGGCCGTACCAGAGTTTTGTACAGCTGCAACATGACCTCATGGCTCCGGAACTCAATCCCTCTACCAATAAAGGCCAACACACCATAGGCCTTCTTCACAACCCTATCAACCTGGGTGGCAACTTTCAGGGATCTATGTACACGGACACCGAGATCCCTCTGCTCATCCACGCTACCAAGAATTTTACCATTAGCCAAATATTCCGCATTCCTGTTATTCTTTCCAAAGTGAATCACCTCCACTTCTCTACATTAAACTCCATTTGCCACCTCTTAGCTCAGCTCTGCAGCTTATCTATGTCCCTCTGTAACCTGCAACATCCTTCCACACTGTCTACAACTCCACCGACTTTAGTGTCGTCTGCAAATTTATTCACCCAACCTTCTGTGCCCTCCACTAGGTTATTTATAAAAATGACAAACAGCAACGGCCCCAGAACAGATCCTTGTGGTACGCCACTCGTAACTGAACTCCATTCTGAACATTTGCCATCAACCACCACCCTCTGTCCTCTTTCAACTAGCCAATTTCTGATCCACATCTCTAAATCACCCTCAATCCCCAGCCTCCGTATTTTCTGCAATAGCCGACCGTGGGGAACCTTATCAAACGCTTTACTGAAATCCATATACACCACATCAACTGCTCTACCCTCGTCTACCTGTTCAGTCACCTTCTCAAAGAACTCGATAAGGTTTGTGAGGCATGACCTACCCTTCACAAAACCATGCTGACTATCCCTAATCATATTATTCCTATCTAGATGATATAAATCGTATCTCTTATAATCCTCTCC
This sequence comes from Scyliorhinus canicula, assembly GCF_902713615.1. NCBI lineage: Eukaryota > Metazoa > Chordata > Chondrichthyes > Carcharhiniformes > Scyliorhinidae > Scyliorhinus > Scyliorhinus canicula. The sequence continues at coordinate 168,177,188 of NC_052146.1, forward strand.
AAGACTTTACCCACAACAGACGTGAGGCTCACCGGGGTTATCTCTACTCCCCTTCTTGAACAAAGGGATGACATTTGCGATCCTCCAGTCCTCTGGCACTATTCCTGTAGCCAACGATGACATAAAAATCAAAGCCAAAGGCTCAGCAATCTCTTCCCTGGCTTCCCAGAGAATCCTAGGATAAATCCCATCAGGCCCCGGGGACTTATCTATTTTCACCTTGTCCAGAATTGCCAACACTTCTTCCCTACGCTCCTCAATGCCATCTATTCTAATAGTCTGGGTCTCAGCATTCTCCTCCACAACATTATCTTTTTCCTGAGTGAATACTGATGAAAAGTATTCGTTTAGTATCTCGCTTATCTCCTCAGCCTCCACACACAACTTCCCACCACTGTCCTTGACTGGCCCTACTCTTACCCTAGTCATTCTTTTATTCCTGACATACCTATAGAAAGCTTTTGGGTTTTCCTTGATCCTACCTGCCAAAGACTTCTCATGTCCCCATCTTGCTCGTCTTAGCTCTCTCTTTAGATCCTTCCTCGCTTCCTGTAACTATCAAGCGCCCCAACTGAAACTTCACGCCTCATCTTCACATAGGCCTCCTTCTTCCTCTTAACAAGAGATTCCACTTCTTTGGTAAACCACGGTTCCCTCGCTCTACCCCTTCCTCCCTGCCTGACTGGTACGTACTTATCAAGAACACGCAATAGCTGTTCCTTGAACAAGCTCCACATATCCAGTGTGCCCAACCCTTGCAGCCTACTTCTCCAACCTACACATCCTAAGTCATGTCTAATGGCATCATAATTGCCCTTCCCCCAGCTATAACTCTTGCCCTGCGGGGTATACTTATCCCTTTCCATCACTAACGTAAAGGTCACCGAATTGTGGTCACTGTCTCCAAAGTGCTCACCTACCTCCAGATCTAACACCTGGCCTGGTTCATTACCCAAAACCAAATCCAATGTGGCCTCGCCTCTTGTTGGCCTGTCAACATATTGTGTCAGGAAACCCTCCTGCACACATTATACAAACAACGACCCATCTAATGTACTCGAACTATATCTTTTCCAGTCAATATTTGGAAAGTTAAAGTCTCCCATAACAACTACCCTGTTACTTCCGCTCTTTTCCAGAATCATCTTCGCCATCCTTTCCTCTACATCCTTAGAACTATTAGGTGGCCTATAGAAAACTCCCAACAGGGTGACCTCTCCTTTTCTGTTTCTAACCTCAGCCCATACTACCTCGGAAGAAGAGTCCCCATCTAGCATCCTTTCCGCCACCGTAATACTGTCCTTGACTAGCAGCGCCACACCCCCCCCTCTTTTGCCCCCTTCTCTGAGCTTACTAAAACACCTAAATCCCGGAACCTGGAACAACCATTCCTATCCCTGCTCTATCCATGTCTCTGAAATGGCCACAAATCGAAGTCCCAGGTACTAGCCCATGCTGTCAGTTCCCCTACCTTATTTCGTATACTCCTGGCATTGAAGTAGACACACTTCAAACCACCTACCTGAACACTGGCACCCTCCTGCAAAGTCAAATCTGTGCTCCTGACCTCTATACTCTGAATCTCCCGTACCCCAAAACTACAATCCAGGTTCCCATGCCCCTGCTGAATTAGTTTAAACCGGAGGCACATTAGATTGTGAACACCATTGCTTTGGGGGGGGGGAATGGTGTGAAGGTTTATAAATCTCACTGTGGCAGAGGCCTCAAAGTGGTCCAGCTTGGTTATAGGCACAGCTGTGGTCACAACAGGAACAAGGATTATAGTGGGAGGATTGAGAAATTTCAGAGTGCGGGAAACCTCAACATCATGCACGCTCTGCCAGGACTTTGGAAGGGATTTCCAAACTCACACAGGAAGGACCAAGCTGGTCTGGCAATGAGACCTCAGCACCACCATCTTATAACATGAAGCGATGGCTCAGCCAAAAATGTAGATGAGGACAAACTGAGCAGGGGGGGGGGGGGGGGGGGGGGGGGGGGGGGGGGGAGAAGAGTAAACGGCCACCCAAATGAACCGTGTATCCCCAAATGTCGAGAGATGCACAGCTGAGATAGGTTAGGAGCCATTCTTTCACAATGCAGGGAATCAGGAAAGGTACCAATGAAGGGCATTCTTGCAAGACTAATCCTAAAAAGTGGAAGTAATCAATTATGTTGTTTTAACTCCTTGTTCACAGCTTCAAATATACCCCAGAGCAAGAAGTCAGAAGCAATTGGGTGGGCTGGACAGGCCTCAGATGCTGGCTACAATCTTACTGCTGACAGATTCTCACGTGAGAAATCTCAGCTTTCCCCTCCCTGCCTTCAATAAATTTCAGTTCCTGAGTAAACATTTAACGTCTCATCTGGAGGGGGAGCGGTGGGGGAAGGGTAACCTTGAAACACACACTGTGCAAAGCAGGATTTCATGAGTTCCATTATAATCAAGCCCTTGAGTTCCACTCACTCATAGCCATGCTGACTCATGCCTTTTTTTCATTGATGTTGCAGAAAGGAGATTATCAAGGAGATGGAGGCTGGATTTATTTCTTCCTAACAAGATAGATTGGAGAGTTGGGCAGAGAAATGGCAGATGGAGTTCAATCCAGGCAAATGCGAGGTGATGCATTTTGGAAGATCTAATTCAAGAGCTGACTATATGGTCAATGGAAGAATCTTGGGGAAAATTGATGTACAGAGAGATCTGGGAGTTCAGGTCCATTGTACCCTGAAGGTGGCAATGCAGGTCGATAGAGTGGTCAAGAAGGCATACAGCATGCTTGCCTTCATCGGACGGGGTATTGAGTACAAGAGTCGGCAGGTCATGTTACAGTTGTATAGGACTTTGGTTAGGCCACATTTGGAATACTGCATGCAGTTCTGGTTGCCACATTACCAGAAGAATGTGGATGCTTTAGAGAGGGTGCAGAGGAGGTTCACCAGGATGTTGCCTGGTATGGAGGGTGCTAGCTATGAAGAAAGGTTGAGTAGATTAGAATTGTTTTCGTTGGAAGACGGTGTTTGAGGGGGGACCTGATTGAGGTCTACAAAATTATGAGAGGTATGGACAGGGTGGATAGCAACAAGCTTTTTCCAAGAGTGGGGGTATCAATTACAAGGGGTCACGATTTCAAGGTGAGAGGTGGAAAATTTAAGGGAGATGTGCGTGGAAAGTTTTTTACACAGAGGGTGGTGGGTGCCTGGAATGCATCTGGACAGATATATGAACGGGCGGGGAACAAAGGGAAGTAGATCCTCGGAAAATAGGCAACAGGTTTAGATAAAGGATCTGGATCGGCGCAGGCTGGGATGGCTGAAAGGCCTGTTCCTGTGCTGTAATTTTCTTTGTTCTTTGTATAATTGCATACAGGCATGACAGGAGGAGAAAACTATGGGTGTGGCGACAGACCACCTCCAAAAGAGAGGAGCTTCACCCAAATAAGCAAACGACAGCAGAGCCACACGCAGAGGATGTACAGGACACACATGTCTTTTCTATAGATGCTGCAGGAGTTGGTGCCCCGCCGAATGGGAGGACATCCATTGCCAGTGGCTCTGGAAGACACACCACTCTTAACTTATAGGCACTAGCTCTTTCCAGGGCTCAACTGGGGTCCTCTGCGGGATTTCTCAATCTTCCACACATAATTGCATCCAAGAAGTAACATCCAAGAAGACGCCTGTTTTGTGAATACCACAATTATTTGCACTTTGTGAGCAATTGGGCAAGTCAGGACCATTGAGAACTGGGCTTGGTAGCAACTTATGGTTTCCCACAGATGAAAGGTGCCATTGACTGTACTCATGTGGCTATGCAATCTCTCTGGCAGAAGGCACTCGAATAGGAAACGCTTCCACTCACTCCATGTGCAGCTGGTCTGTGACCACAAAAAACAAATCTTGCAGGTTTGTGTGAGATAGTCTAGAAGCATCTTTGATTCCTACATCAAAAATAATTTTTATTGAAAAATTTTGTATTTATATAACAACGAACCGCAATAAAATACCAACAATAACAATAATTATAACAATCATAAACATTCGCCCATCCCTAATGAACAACAAAACATATTAACAACTTAAATTAACACAATATTAAGTTAAATAACCATAGGAAAAAAAAAACAAGAAACAGAAAAGAACACCCTCCATTCCACCCCCCCCCCCCCCCCCCCCCCCCCCCCCCCGCCCCCCTGGGTTGCTGCTGCTATTGACCAAGATACCTATCTTTGAGCCAGAAAGTTCAGAAAAGGCTGCCATCGTTTATAGAACCCTTGTACTGATCCTCTCAGGGCAAATTTGACCCTCTCCAATTTTATAAATCCCGCCATGTCACTGATCCAGGTCTCCACACTTGGGGGCCTCGCATCTTTCCACTGCATCAAGATCCTCCGCCAGGCTACTAGGGACGCAAAGGCCAGAACACCGGCCTCTTTCGCCTCCTGCACTCCCGGCTCCGCCGCAACTCCAAAAATCGCGAGTCCCCAACCTGGTTTGACCCTGGATCCAACCACCCTCGACACCGTCCCCGCCACCCCCTTCCAGAATTCTTCCAGTGCCAGGCATGCCCAGAACATATGGGCATGATTCGCTGGACTCCCCGAACATCTGGTGCACCTATCCTCACCCCCAAAGAACCTACTCATCCGAGTCACAGACATATGGGCCCGGTGCAGCACCTTAAATTGGATGAGACTAAGCCTCGCACAGGAAGAGGAAGAGTTGACTCTTTCCAAGGCATCCGCCCAAGTCCCATCCTCTATCTGCTCCCCGAGTTCCCCCTCCCATTTAGCCTTCAGCTCCTCCACTGACACCTCCTCCACCTCCTGCATTACCTTATAAATGTCAGACACCTTCCCCTCTCCGACCCACACCCCCGAAAGCACTCTGTCCATCGCCCCCCGCAAGGGAAGCAAAGGAAATTCCTCCACCTGTCGCCTAGCAAACGCCTTTATCTGCAAGTATCTGAACATGTTCCTTTGGGGGAGCCCAAATTTATCTTCCAGTTCCCCCAGGCCCGCAAACCTCCCGCCAATAAACAGGTCCCTCAATTTACTGATGCCCACCCTTTGCCACCCCCTAAATCCCCCATCAGTGTTCCCCGGGATGAACCGATGATTTCCACCTAATGGAGCTTCCATCAAGCCCCTTGTTTCCCCCCCATGCCGTCTCCACTGTCCCCAGATTCTTAGGGTCGCCGCCACTACCGGGCTCGTGGTATACCTCTTAGGAGAGAGCGGCAACGGCGCCGTTACCAGGGCACCCAGGCTCGTACCTCTACAAGACGCCATCTCCATTCTTTTCCACGCCACGCCCCCCAACCCCCCCTCTCCATCACCCATTTACGCACCATTGACACATTGGCTGCCCAATAGTACCCCAAAAGGTTAATAGGGCTGTTAAGAAGGCATATGGTGTGCTAGCCTTTATAAGCAGGGGGATTGGGTTTCGGAACCACAAGGTCATGCTGCAGCTGTACATAACTCTGGTGCGGCCGCACCTGGAGTACTGCGTGCAGTTCTGGTCACCACATTATAGGAAGGATGTGGAAGCTTTGGAAAGGGTTCAGAGGAGATTTACTAGGATGTTGCCTGGTATGGAGGGAAGGTCTTACGAGGAAAGGCTCAGGGAATTGAGGTTGTTTTCGTTAGAGAGGAGAAGGCTGAGAGGTGACTTAATAGAGACATATAAGATAGTCAGAGGGTTAGATAGGGTGGACAGTGAGAGTCTTTTTCCTCGGATGGTGATGACCAACACGAGGGGACATAACTTTAAATTGAGGGGTGATAGATATAGGACAGATATCAGAGGCAGTTTCTTTACTCAGAGAGTAGTAGGGGTGTGGAACGCCCTGCCTGCAACAGTAGTAGACTCGCCAACTTTAAGGGCATTTAAGTGGTCACTGGATAGACATATGGATGAAAATGGAATAGTGTAGGTCAGATAGGCTTCAGATGGTTTCACAGGTCGGCGCAACATCGAGGGCCGAAGGGCCCGTACTGCGCTGTAGTGTTCTATGTTCTATGTTGGGCAGTGCCAGCCCGCCTCTATCCCTCCCTCGCTCCAGGAAAACCCTCCTCACTCTCGGAGTCCCATGCGCCCACACGAAGCTCAAAATACTGCTAGTCACCCTCCTAAAGAAGGCCCTGGGGATGAAGATAGGCAGGCACTGAAAGAGGAACAAGAACCTCGGAAGCACTGTCATTTTGACAGATGCACCCTCCCCGCCAACGACAATGGCAGCATGTCCCACCTCTTGAACTCCTCCTCCATCTGATCCACAAGCCTGGTGAAATTATGCTTGTGAAGAGTCCCTCAGTCCCTGGCCACCTGCACCCCCAAGTACCTAAAACTCTCCCCTGCCCTCCTAAGCGGGAGCCTACCAATTCCCTCCTCCTGGTCCCCAGGGTGCACCACAAACACCTCACTCTTGCCTAGGTTTAGTTTATAGCCTGAAAAGGTCCCATACTCAGCTAGCAGCTCCATCACCCCCGGCATCCCTCCCACCGGGTCCGCCACATACAGTAGCAGGTCATCGGCATACAACGACACCCTATGTTCCTCCCCACCCCGCACCAAACCTCTCCACCTCCCCGAATCCCTCAACGCCATCGGCAACGGCTCGATTGCCAATGCAAACAACAAGGGGGAGACAGGGGGCAACTCTGCCTGGTCCCTCGGTAAATCCGGAAGTACTCCGACCTCCTCCCATTCGTGGCCACACACGCCATCGGGGCCTCATATAGCAGCCTCACTCATTTAATAAACCCTTCACCAAATCCAAACCTCCCCAACACCTCCCATAAGTACCCCCACTCCACTCTATCGAAGGCCTTCTCCGCATCCAGCGCCACCACTATCTCAGCCTCCCCCTCAGTCGCCGGCATCATGATGACATTCAACAACCTCTGCACATTCGTGTTCAGCTGCCTCCCCTTAACAAAACCTGTCTGGTCCTCATGTACAACCCCTGACACACAGTCCTCTATCCTGGTGGCCAGGATCTTTGCCAGCACCTTGGCATCCACATTAAGGAGAGATATGGGCCTGTAGTCAGGCCTTCCCTGACTGCACCCACCCGATCCCCTTAACCAGCTCCTCCAGCTCAATCGGCGCCCCCAACCCCTCCACCTGCACCTTCGGGAAAGATAGCCCGTCGAGAAACCTCTCCATTCCCCTCCTCTCCACCGTTGGCTCCGACCGGTACAGTTCCCCGTAAAAGTCCTTGAAGATCTCATTCACCTCTACCCCCTTCCGCACCACATTCCCACTCTTATCTGTCACTCCAGCAATTTCCCTAGCCTCGGAGCTGATGAGCCAGCATCCTACTCGCCTTTTCACCATAGAACGGTACAGCACAGAACAGGCCCTTCGGCCCTCGATGTTGTGCCGAGCAATGATCACCCTACTCAAACCCACGTATCCACCCTATACCCGTAACCCAACAACCCCCCCCTTAACCTTACTTTTTAGGACACTACGGGCAATTTAGCATGGCCAATCCACCTAACCCGCACATCTTTGGACTGTGGGAGGAAACCGGAGCACCCGGAGGAAACCCACGCACACACGGGGAGGACGTGCAGACTCCGCACAGATAGTGGCCCAACCGGGAACCGAACCTGGGATGGAGCTGTGAAGCATTTATGCTAACCTCCATGTTCATACACTGCCCCTTGTGCCTTCCTCCATTGTGCCTCCGCCTTTCTAGTGGTCAGCAAATCAAATTTAGCCTGTAGGCTGCGCCTCTCCCCCAACAATCCCTCCTCTGGTGCCTCCGCGTACCTCCTATCTACCTCCAGCATCTTCCCCACCAGTGTATCCCTCTCACTCCTCTCCCTGTGTGCCCGGATGGATATCAGCTCCCCACGAATCACCGCCTTCAAGGCTTCCCAGACCATCCCCACCTGAACCTCCCCCGTATCATTCACCTTGAGGTACCCCTCAATACTTGCCCGGACCCTCCTACACACCTCCTCCTCCACCAACAACCCCATATCCAACCGCCACAACGGGCGCTGGTCCCACACCTCCCCCATCTCCAACTCCATCCAATGCGGAGCGTGGTCGGAGATTGCAATGCCCGAATATTCGGCCTCCTCCACTCTCGGAATCAGTCCCCTACTCACCACGAAGAAGTCTATCGGAGAATAAACCCTATGTACATGGGAGAAGAAAGAGTACTCCCGTGCCCTCGGCCTCACAAACCTCCATGGGTCCACCCCTCCCATCTGGTCCATAAACCCCCTCAGTACCTTGGCCGCCGCCGGCCTCCTACCCGTCCTTGAACTGGACCGATCCAGTGAAGGATCCAACACCGTATTGAAGTCTCCCCCCATAATCAGACCTCCCGCCTCTAGATCCGGGACACGTCCCAGCATACGCCTCATAAAGCCCGCATCATCCCAATTTGGGGCATACGCACTAGCAAGTACCACCTTCTCTCCCTGTAGCCTGCCCCTTACCATAACAAACCGACCTCCCTTATCCGCCACCACCTCAGATGCCTCAAACGACACATTTTTCCCCACCAGAATCGCCACTCCCCGGTTCTTCACATCCAACCCGGAGTGGAAAACCTGCCCCACCCACCCTTTCCTCAGACGGACCTGGTCCGCCACCTTCAGGTGGGTCTCCTGAAGCATTGCCACATCTGCCTTTAGCCCCCTCAGATGAGCAAGTACCCTAGACCGCTTCACCGGCCCATTCAGTCCTCTCACATTCCAGGTGACCAACCGGATCAGAGGGCGTCCCGCCCCCCCCTCCCCCGTCGACTAGCCATAGCCCGTCGACTGCCCGCCCCAGGCCAGCACCCCTCGCCCGACCCAGTCCCCACGGCGGCAACACCTCACCTCTGTCCCCCCGGCCCACACCAGCTCCTTCCTGACCCTGCCAGCAGCAACCCGGTATTCCCCTTTCCCCCTCTCCCTCCCCCCCAGGCTAGGAACCCTCCTAGCCGCGAACCGTCCTCTATTGTACTTCCGTGGGTCAGCTAACTTCTGCTGACCCCGGAAACTCCCGCCAAAAACCCGACCCCTCCCAGAGTGGGATCATCCCCCACCTGTCACTCCTCAAGGCACCGCTCCAGCGCGGGGAGGAACTAGTTAAGGCCCCCCCCCCGTCATCATCTCCATCCCCCAGCCCCGCAACGCGGGAAACCAGAGGAAAGCCCGCACTTTCGCACTGCCCCACCACACCCTTCTGATGCAGCTCCCAAATACCAGCCCCACCATACCCCCAACCCTATACAGAATACACCAAACCCCCCCAAGCCCCCCCGCAAAATCAAACAATGCCCCCAACAAAAAACAGAAACAAAAAACACCCCAATAAATAACCATATCAAAATTACAAAAGTACAGAAAAAACACAGCAACAGCAGAAACCAGCAATAAAGCATTACAACCGACCCCGCAACCCCCAACCCCTAGTTCGAGTCCAGCTTCTCCGTCCGCACGAAGGCCCACGCCTCCTCAGGGGAATTAAGATAATAATGCCGCTCCAAATAAGTTACCCAAAAGCGCGCAGGCTGCAACATTCCAAACTTTATTTTCTTCTTATAGAGCACCTCCTTCGTCCGATTAAACCCGGACCGCCGCTTAGCCACCTCCGCACTCCAATCCTGGTAGATCCGTACCACCCCATTCTCCCAACTGCTGCTCTTCACCCTCTTGGCCCAGCGCAGCACACACTCCCGATCACTGAACCGGTGGAACCTCACCAGCACCGCATGCGGGGGTTCATTCTCCTTAGGCCTCCTGGCCAGTACTCTGTGGGCTCCCTCCAGCTCCAGGGGCAGATGGAAAGATCCTGTCCCCACTAGTGAGTTCAGCATCGTGGCCACGTAGGTTGTCAGATCCGACCCCTCGCCCCTCCGCAAGGCCCAAGACCCTCAGATTCTTACGCCTCATGCGGTGATCAAGCTCCTCGAAGCGGTCTTGCCACTTCTTATGGAGTGCCTCGTGCCCCTCCACCTTACTCACGAGGACCACAGCCTCCTCCTCTCGTTCAGCGGCCTGCGCCTGCAACGCCTGGATGGCAGCACCCTGGGTCGTCTGAATCTCTGAGAGCTTTTTATTCGTTTCCTGCAGAGAGCTCAGCACCTCAGCCTTGAAATCTGCAAAACAGCGCAGGAGAGCAGCTTGCTGCTCCTGCGCCCACAGCCTCCACTCCTCTGGTGCTCCACCGGCCGCCATCTTGGAACCCTTTGCCCATTTTTTCTGGGGAGCTGCTGCCGTTTTTTCCCCCTTTCCACTCCGAGTTCGAGTCATGAAATGTGGAGAAAGTTGATCACCACACCTTCTCCCACCGGGGACGTCAAGAAAATTCTGTTTTGGGCTCTAAAAAGAGCCGAAAAGTCTGTTTGAATCGGGAGCTCCCAAATGTGCAGCCTCCTACGTCATCACCGCCACCGGAAGTCTTGATTCCCACATCTTGAGCAGATCCCAGGCATTTTTGTGGAATAACACAGTACCAGTTGGCTCCTCAGCGATGAAGGATACCCTCAAAGGAGTGGGCCTAAGTAGAGTTCTCTTTCAGAGGGTTGGTGCAGACTTGATGGGCCGAATGGCCTCATGCACTGTAGAGATTCTATGGAAACAGCAGCTTATAAGAGGCATATGCTGCTCAACTATCCTCATTCGTTTTATAATTGTATATCTTCAATGTGACGAAGGTTCTTCAGGAGATCCATCACCAACAACAATATAACACTTATGCCACCTCGAGTATCATACTGGTTAAGGCACCTACTGCAGGTGATCAAAGGTCTAAGAGACATGATTCAATTCTCTGTCACCTTCTTCATAATCATATCAACAACTGTCACTCTCAGTTAGGGATGCTGGCATCTGCCCTTTCTATGGATGTGAACCACCTGAGGATGAGGATGATACTTACTTTCCTGCTCTTGAACAGACACAGTGCTCTCATTGTTGTCCCTTCCAAACTGCACCACTCAGATATGATGAAGCTCTCAAAGTGACGTGTAATTGATAATAAAGAGCTTCACTATATTCTCACTCCTATCCAATTGCCTCCCTCAGCATTGTGTCAAGCTACCATATATACTTCCAGAACTTGCTCAAGACTCCATTAGCACAATATATCATCATTTGCAATGAGCACCACTGACCTCGGTGAGTATTTAGGTGAAGGGACACTCAGTGCTGCATCCCTACATTGTGAATAGAGTTTTGCAGCTGCCAAACAGACAACGGAAAGGTGATACACTCTGAAGGATGTAGGCATGAATGCCAGGGTCATAATGTGCCTGAAAGAAGCAAAGCTTTGTCACATTGAGATGGCAAAGTACTTACCTTGGCGGTGAGCTTATTACATGTACACTTGGAAAGTCAGGAACACGCTTGGCACACAAGAGAGCACACAAGCTCCGAGAAGGGACTCATAGCACGAAAACTCTCGCAGATGTTGCTATCTTGCTATCATGCGCTTCATGTCTATGCAGTTTGCTTCCATATCACCACATTTTTCCCCCTTCTAAAATTCCTGACATCAATGATGCTTGATGCGTACTGTAAAATTAACTTGTGGAAGAACCTGGTCATGTAATTCTATTTCTTGGCTGTGTAACAATGAGACTGCCTGCTTTAAAGGTCAAGATCTAGAAGAGATCATGTATCCTGGAAAGCAACGAGAAGGGTGGTCAGAAGAGGTCAACCACCCAACGCAGCAAGAAGATGAATAATCTCATCCATGCTTTCAGGATTAGTACATCATTTCATAATTCATGGACTCATCAAACATCACACATTCATTGACATTTTGCCAGTTACCAACTCAAGGGACATCACCACTTACTCTCACAGAGACCTTCACATTTCCATCAGGTTCATAGAACCAAACAAAAGCTATGAATGAAATGAAAATCGCTTATTGTCACAAGTAGGCTTCAATGAAGTTACTGTGAAAAGCCCCTAGTGGCCACATTCAGGTGTTTGATGATGTTCGGGGAGGCTGTTACGGGAATTGAACTTGCGTTGCTGGCCTGCCTGGATCTGCTTTAAAAGCCAGCGATTTCGCCCACTGTGCTAAACCAGTCCCTTGTCATTGCCTCCCACGCTAGAGTGGTGAGGTTGGTGGATCTCCGGCCTCACAGGGGTTCAGGCCCCTGCAGAAGCTCTCCATAGCATCAGCATGTGATACAGCAAGGCATCACAACATTTTAGAGCTACCTCCTTCTTCGATATCTGGGCCATCTCTCACCTGGTGCAGTCCAAGTCTTCAGACGTGAAGAAGGCTGTGTTCTAGTGTGCATGAAATATAGCACCCAGAGGGAGTGGTGACGGCCTGTTGGGACAGACAAATCAGCCACCAGCAATCCGGCAGCTTTCATTTTAATTCTCTTAGAAGTGAATAATACGGTGCGAAAACACATTATCGCAGCAGGTGGGATTAACACCGTTTTGCACACCTACCGCTGTATTTCAGTTTGCGGAATTGAAAATTCCACACATGCTTTGGAGCATGGCATTGTCTCCATCTTGGCTATCATTTATTTAGTCTGTTTTGAGTTTGAAAATTCATTAACCTACTCAACAAGAAGCCAGATTATCAGAAATCCAACGTACAATGGCAATCTATGTACAAAGTTTATCATTTGAAGATCCAGAATTGTGCACTATTGAGAATTAGATGGTAATATTGTTGGAATATCTTTAAGTAATCTCCTTCATGCAAATTTCAGTCGGTAATTTATTACTGGTTGTTTACTTCCCAAGTACATTTGCTCAACCAAGTGTTTGTTTTTTAGTCCCTACCAATGGTAATTTTTGCCATTGTAATTTGCTTCAACTTCTTTTTCTTACAGTGAGGAAATAAAGGGCAGGATTCTCCGAGCCTCCGCACCGCAATCGCACAGGGGCGGAGAATGGGGCGTGAGACCCGCGATCGGGTCTGACATCTACCTGCAATTCTCCGGGGACCGGAGAATCGCCGGCAATCGCGCGGTCGACGTGGCACCGGTCAGGGGCCATTGTGGCAATTCTCAGCCAGCAGCTGGCCGAGTTGTTGCCGGTGTGGTTCACTCATGGTTCCACCCAGCGGGCACTCGGAGTGGCGGCTGCGGACACAGTCCGTGGCCACCTGGTTTGGGGGGGGGGGGGGGGGGGGGGGGGAGAGATCTGTCACCGAGGGGGGGTTCTCCAGGACGGCCAGGCTCGCGATCAGGGGCCACCGATCGGCGGCGGTGTGCGATCTGGGGGGGTGGCCTATATTGTCGGTGCCAGCCCGCTGTGTGGGTCCGCCATGTTGCGCGGGTCCGCTCCCACAGGTGGCCGCCACGTGCATGCGCGGACCCACGACCAGAAGTACAGGCCCCGTATCGGCAGCCGGAGCTGAGAGGACTACTCCGGGGCACTGCTAGCCCCCTTCAAAATGGAGAATCACTCTGGACTTTCTAGAAAACAGTCCAGAGTGATTCGCGCTTGTTTTTTGTGGGCTTGGGGACATAGCCTCATTATCAGAGAATTCCGCCCAGATGCTCTACATTTAGAACTTTTCAGAGACAGCAGGACCAAGATTTAAAATATGAGCTCTTGCACTTTCTCCCTCTGTCTGCGTGGGTTTCCTCCGGGTGCTCCATTGGACTGTGGAACCTCCCACACTCCAATGATGTGAGGATTAGGCGGATGGCCATGCTAAATTACCCCTTAGTGTCAAAATGGTGAGGTGGGGTTACTGGGTTATGGGGATAGGGTGGAGGCGTGGACTTAAGTAGGGTTCTCTTTCCAAGGGCCAGTGCAGACATGATGGGCTGATGCACAATCAATTGTACAAAGACTAAGATTGGATACAACTGTGGCTTTATTGCAGTAAGATGTGTGGCCTCCCACAGCAGCTGGCAAAATGGCTGCTGAATAGAGGACACGCTCCTCCTACTGGGCGGAGCCAGCAGGCAGGGGCTATCGGTGAACCTGTAGTACAGGTCCTTCCTTACATCACCTAATACAGATGTAACAGTGGTTTACCACATTCACCCCCTGTTAAAAATGGGTCCGGCTAGGGTGGTGGAGAACTATATACAGTAGTGAATTTATGTAGTGTTTTAGCAGGGAAAAGAAAAAAAAATGTCCTTTGAAAGTCCGGTGCCAGTTAGAGATTCAACCGTCTGGTGCCTTGACGTTTCGCTGGGAGCGACGTAGCGGTGGCGGCGATGTCGATGTTGGCGATGTCGACGCTGGCCTGATGTTGGATGACTCCGGGAGTGTGCCAAAATCCTCTTCATCCTCTGGCGTGGGCAGGGGAAGGAGGGATGGTCCTGGTGGTGTTAATGTTGGGAGTGCCGGGGGAGGAGAGCGTGGCGCCGGGCTGGAGAAGTGTGTATGGGTGGAACCTGCTGGTGTCAGGTCCGTGAGGGAGACAGTATCTTGGCGGCCGTCGGGGTACGCCACATAGGCATACTGGGGGTTGGCATGGAGCAAGTGCACCCTATCCACCAAGGGGTCCGCCTTGTGGAGTCGGACGTGCCTACGGAGCAGGACCGGTCCTGGAGCTGCGAGCCAAGTGGGGAGAGACACCCCGGGTGTGGACTTCCTGGGGAAGGCAAAAAGACGTTCATGGGATGTGTTATTCGTAGCGGTGCACAGTGGTGACAGGATGGAGTGTAGTGCATAAGGGAGGACCTCCTGCCAGCGAGAGGCTGGGAGGTTCCTGGACTGCAGGGCCAGTTGGACGGCCCTCCTTACCGTCCCGTTCTCCCTCTCTAACTGCCCGTTTCCCCTGGCCGTCCTGCTGGAGGCGATACCCCTGCTGAGCAGGAACTGACGCAGCTCATCACTCATGAATGAGGATCCCCTGTCACTGTGGATGTAGGCGGGGAAACCGAACAGAGCGAAGATTGTGTTTAGGCCTTTGATGATGGTGGCAGACGTCATATCGGGGCATGGGATGGTGAAGGGGAATCTGGAGTACTCATCGACCACACTGAGAATATACGTGTTTAGGTCGGTGGAGGGGAGGGGGCATTTGAAATCCACCCTGAGGCGTTCAAAGAGGCCTTCACCAGGCTTGCACTCCGCACAGACCCGGCAGTCCCTGGTGAGTGTCCGTACTTCCTCGACGGAGTAGGGCAGATTGCAAGCCTTGACAAGATGGTACAATCGTGTGACCCCCCGGATGACAAAGGCTGTCGTGTAGGGCCCGGAGTTGGTCTACTTGTGCGCTGGCACATGTACCTCGGGATAGGGTGTCTGGGGGCTTGTTGAGTTTGCCGGGGCAATACAAAATCTCGTAATTATAGATGGAGAGCTCGATTTTCCATCACAAGAATTTATCGTTTTTGATCTTGCCCCGCTGCATGTTCTTAAACATGAAGGCTACCGAACCTTGGTCAGTGAGGAGAGTGAATCTCCTGCTGGCCAGGTAATGCCTCCAATGCCGCACAGCTTCAACGATAGGTTGGGCCTCTTTTTCGACAGACGAGTGCCGAATTTCAGAGGCATGAAGGGTGCGGGAAAAGAATGCCACAAGTCTGCCTGCCTGATTGAAGGTGGCGGCAAGTGCGACGTCTGATGCGTCGCTTTCTACTTGGAAGGGCAGTGCCTCGTCTTCTGCGTGCATCCCGGCCTTGGCTATATCAGCTCTCATACGGGCAAAGTCCTGCTGTGCCTCGGCCGTAAGAGGAGAGTGGATGGACTGAATGAGTGGGCGGGCCTTGTCCGCATAGTTTGGGACCCACTGGGCATAGTAAGAGAACCACCCCAGGCAGCGTTTGAGGGCCTTGGGACAGTGGGGGAGGGGAAGCTCCATGAGGGGGCGCATGCGGTCGGGATCGGGCCCCAGAACTCTGTTCTGGACCACATAGCTGAAGATGGCTAAGTGGGTTGTGCTGAACACGCACTTCTCCTTGTTGTAGGTGAGGTTGAGGAGAGTAGCGGTGGGGAGGAATTTGGCATGGTTGGCGTTGTGGTCCTCATGATCGTAGCCGCAGATGGTGACGTTGTCTAGGTACAGGAAGGTGGCCCGCAAACCGTACCGGTTGACCATTCGGTCCTCCCTTTGGAAGGCCGAGACCCTGTTAGTGACGGCGAAGGGAACCCTGAGGAAGTGATAGAGACAACCGTCCGCCTCGAAAGCAGTCTATGGACGGTCCAATTTACGAATGGGGAGCTGGTGAGATGGCGGATGTGAGATCTATCATTGAGAAGACCCGGTACTGCAGAATCTGATTGACCATATCTGATATGCGTGGGAGGGGGTACGCGTCTAGCTGCATGTACCGATTGATGGTCTGGCTGTAGTCCACGACCATTCTGTGTTTCTCCCCAGTTTTAACGACTACCACTTGGGCTCTCCAGGGGCAGTTGCTGGCCTCGATGATGCCTTCCCGAAGCAACCGCTGGACCTCGGACCTGATGAACGTCTTGTCCTGGGTGCTGTACCATCTGTCCCTGGGTTTGCAATCCGGAGTTAGATTGGCAAAGAGGGAGGGTGGATTGACCTTTAGGGTCGCGAGGCCGCACACAGTGAGAGGTGGTTAGGGACCCGCCGAATTTGAGAGTAAGGCTCTGGAGATTGCACTGGAAGTCCAGGCTTAGTAGTAGTGCAGCGCAGAGATTAGGAAGGACGTAGAGGCGGAAGCCGCTGAATTCTACGCCCTGGACCGTGAGAGTGACCGTGCAGAACCCCCGGATTGCGACGGAATGGGATCCGGAGGCCTGGGAGATTCTTTGATTGGCGGGGTGGACCGCGAGGGAGCAGCGCCTTACCGTATCCGGGTGGATGAAGCTTTCGATGCACCCGGAGTCCAGCAGGCAAGAGGTCACGTGACCGTTGATTCTCACACTGGTCGAAGCGGTGGCCAGGTTGTGCGGACGTGACTGGCCGATCGTCACTGAGTCGAGCTGCGGTCGGTCGTCGCTGGCATCAGAAGATGGAGAGCGTGGGGGGCCCAGGTCGTGGAATGCTGTCGGTGTCCATGCCCTGTGGGGAAGACAAGATGGCGGCGCCTGAAGATCCTGCGGGGGACAAAATGGCGGAGCCCATGGGCCGCACGTTGCGGGGGCTGGGCAAGATGGCGGCGCCCATGGGCCGCACATTGCGGGGGCTGGATAAGATGGCGGTGCCCACTGGCCGCTCGTGGCCCCGGGAGGTGAAGATGGCGGCGCCCACTGGCTGCGTGTGGTCCCGGGAGGTAAAGATGGCGGCGCCCATTGTGTGTAGGTCAGGGGGGACGGGGCGATAGCGGCGACTGCGCGGGCCTGGCACACCGCGGTGAAGTGCCCCTTTTTGACGCAAGCCTTGCAAATGGCAGTACGGGCCGGGCAGCGTTGGTGGGGGTGCTTCTGCTGGCCGCAGAAGTAACATCGGGGACCCCCGAGGTTGGCGTGTGGCACAGGTGTACTGGCTGGGTGAAGCCCCGGCTGGGGCTGCCGTGTTTGGGGTCCACGAGGGATAGGAGCGGTGGGCCACGCTGCCAGAGGGGTAGGCCTGAGCATTACGTAAGGCGACTGTCATGGAGAGTGCTAGCTTCTTAGTCTCAGCTAGGTCGAGCGTGGCCCCTTCTATCAGTCTTTGGCGCATGAGGTCCGACCCAATCCCCGTTACAAACGCATCGCGCATAGGAAGGTTGGAATGTTCGGTGGCCGTAACGGCCTGACAGTCACAGTCCCGGACGAGTGGGATTAGGGCCCGCCAGAAGTCTTCGATGGACTCACCAGGGAGTTGAGAGCGAGTGGCGAGTACGTGCCTGGCGAAGAGTGTGTTCGTTTTCTGTGCGTAGTTTTCTTTGAGGAGCGTCATGGCGTCTGCGTAGGTCGGGGCATCCTGGATCAGCGGAAACACGGTGGAGCTCAACCTTGAGTACAGGATCTGTATCTTCTGAGCCCCCGTCGGAGGGGTGGTCGCTGAGTTGATATAGGCCTCGAAGCAAGCTACCCGGTGATTAAAGTCCTTTTTGGCTTCGCTTGAGTGCGGATCCAGCTGCAGGCGATCTGGTTTGATTCGGAGGTCCATCTTTTAAAAATCCTACTGCAATAAATTGATGCACGATCAATTGTACAAAGACTAAAGTTGGATACTGCTTTATTGCAGTAAGATGTGTGGCCTCCCACAGCAGCTGGCGAAATGGCTGCTGAAGAGGACATGCTCCTCCTACTGGGCGGAGCCAGCAGGCAGGGGCTACCGGCGAACCTGTAGTTCCTACCTTACATCACCTTATACAGGTGTAACAGTGGTTTAGCACATGGGCCAAATAGCCTCCTTCTGCACTGTAATTTCCATGATTCTATGAATGGTGATGTCTGAGACACTATCTGTAAGGTATGATTCTGTGATTATGAAGTATACAGTAAATGGCAGAACCATTAGGACAGGCAGAGAAATCTGGGCATACTGGTCCAGAGAACACTGAAAGTGGCAACGCAGGTGGAGAAGGTAATCAAGAAGGCATACGGCATGCTTGCCTTCATCGGTCGGGGCATTGAATATAAAAATTGGCAAGTCACGCCGCCACTGTACAGAACCTCAGTTAGGCCGCACTTGGAATATTGCACTCATTTTCAAACCCAGGGTTGCGACTTGCGGATGGGTTGCGGGTGGGTGTCGGGATGGTCGTGGGGCCATGCGTCACGGCGTTCCAGATTGCGAGGCCATGAATCATGTGGATCCTGATCCCGGGGTCATGTGCCGACATTCCTAATAGCGGGTAATGATGCGCAATGGCGCAACTGGCATTTAAAAATGCCGGCCGTGACCGGCTTTCAGAATGCCGGCTGTTCCGTGCATGCATGCCCCCTCAGCAGTGTGCAGGCCTGGAGCTCAGTGAGGCAGATTGCCTCCTCCTGGTGTCTGTGCACTGACCCAGGAGAAGACTGTTTTTTAAATCGCTGGCGTCTTCCTGCCTGGAGCAGCGGCAGAGAGCATGTCACGCTGATGTCACGTGTTTTGGGTGCGAGAGAGATTCTTCCATTTTGCAACTGCTAGCAGTGCTGACATGACCTCCAGAGCCTCTAGTGAACAACCCATGAAAATAGGAAAAAAGCAGCATAAAGATGATTACTTGAGGTATGGGTTACTGACTGTGCCAATGCAAATCAGATTCAATGTTCATGTGTGTATATGCAGGGAAGTACTGGCAAATGATAGTTTAAAGCCCGCAAAACTTTCAAGACATTTGAAGATTAAACATGGTAAGTTATAGGACAAACCTCTTGATTTTTTTCAACGGATGAGGTGTGAAATCTTAAACCATCAGTTGAAGTCATTATCAGAAATGGAACACTGAATAACAAAGCAAGTGAGATTGTGAGGACCAAGCAAGCTCACCTATTACATTAAAGTTAAGTGAAAATGGTGGGTTGCGAAGGTCAGTCGGCGTGGGTCCCGAAGGATGGCTGGTTGTCAAAAATGGGTTGGGGAGGGTCGATATACGAGTATGGAGAGAAGGCCAGTAGGATACTTGCACACCAGCTAAGGAAAAGGGAGGTGGCTAGGGAGATAGGAAGAATGAAGGGCAGAGGAGGTAAAACGGTCTTGGACCCAGCGGGGGTGAACGGGGTGTTTAAGAAATTTTACAATCGGCTGTATGAGTCGGAACCCCCAGCTGGGGTGGAGGCAGTATTTGGGAGAGTTGAAGTTTCCGAAGGTGGAGGAAGGGTTGGTGTAGCGGTTGGGAGCCCCGGTTGGAATTGAAGAAACAGTTGAGGGGCTGGACGCCGTGCAGTTAGGTAAGGCCCCGGGACTGGACGGCTGCCCAGTGGAGTTTTACAAAAAGTTATCTGAGATGCTGGGCCCGTGGCTGGTGAGGACATTTAATGAGGCAAGGGAGCAGGGTGTCCTTCCCCCAACAATGTCACAGGCCTCGGTCTCACTGATCCTTAAGCGGGAGAAGGACCCAGAGCTTTGCGGGTCACACAGGCCAATCTCCCTATTGAATGTCGCGCCAAACTGTTGTCTAAAATCTTGGCCTCAAGGATAGAAGACTGTGTCCCGGAGGTGATAGGGGAAGACCAGACGGGGTTTGTTAAGTGCGTGCAGGCAGCTAACGGCCAATGTTAGAAGGCTCTTAAATGTGATCATGATGCCCTCAGAGGGAAGGGAGGTGGAGGGCGTGGTCGCGATGGACTCAGAAAAGGCCTTTGACCGCGTGGAGTGGAACTATTTGTGGGAGTCCCTCCATGCTAGCAATGGGCGGGGCTTCACTGATTGGGTTCGGTTGTTGTACGATTAGGAAGTGGGTAGTTGGGTGGGGGGGGGAGTTGTCAGTGTGGGAGCGAGTGCAGGCAGCATCGTGTAAGGACCCAAGTCTGGGGGCATTGATAACGGCACCTCTGCCTGGTGGTAGTGGTGGCCCTGAGAGTCTGTGGGTAGGGGAGAAAGATTATGAGAGTGGAGGGAGCATCGGTCTGGGCTCCAATTTGTAACAATCATCGGTTTAGAATTTTAGAATTTAGAACAGTACAGCACAGAACAGGCCCTTCGGCCTTCGATGTTGTGCCGAGCAATGATCACCCTACTCAAACTCACGTATCCACCCTATACCCGTAACCCAACAACTCCCCCTTAACCTTACTGTTTAGGACACTACGGGCAATTTAGCATGGCCAATCCACCTAACCCGCACATCTTTGGACTGTGGGAGGAAACCGGAGCACCCGGAGGAAACCCACGCACACACGGGGAGGACGTGCAGACTCCGCACAGACAGTGACCCAGCCGGGAACCGAACCTGGGACCCTGGAGCTGTGAAGCATTGATGCTAACCACTATGCTACCGTGCTGCCCAGCAAAACAGAACCGTTTGTTCCGGGGAGGCTAGATGGGGTTTTTGGAGATGGCAGAGAGCAGAGATTGAGAGGATGAGAGATTTATTCATAGATGGGAGCTTTCTCTGTTTGGAGGATTTAGAGGAGAAATTTGAATTGCTGGGAGGGAATGGGTTTATATATCTGTGGACACGGGATTTTTTGCAAAGGCAGGTTTTGACCTTTCCGCTCCTACCGCCACAGAGGATACAGGACAGGGTAGTTTCTAGAACGGGGGTGGGAGAGGGGAAGGTCTCGGATATCTATAAAGAACTCATGGAGTCGGAGGTAACTCAGATAGAGGAGCTAAAGTGCAAATGGGAAGAAGAGCTGGGGGGAGATAGAGACGGGTCTGTGGGCGGATGCTTTGAGCAGAGTCAACACGTCCTCATCATGTGCCAGACTCAGCCTGATACAATTTAAGGTCGTTCACCAGGCACACGTGACGGTGGCCCGAATGAGCAAGTTTTTTGGGATAGAGGAAAGGTGTGCGAGGTGTGCGGGAGGGCCAGCAAACCATATCCATATGTTCTGGGCATGTCCGAAACTTAGGGGATTCTGGCAGGGATTTGCAGAGGTCATGTCTACGGTGCTAAAATCAAGGGTGATGCTGAGTCCAGAGGTAGGGATTTTTGGAGTGTCGGAAGATCCGGGAGACTAGGGGGTGAGAGAGGCTGACTTCTTAGCCTTTGCTTCCTTGGTAGCCCGGAGACGTTATTGCCAGCACGGAGGGACTCGATACCCCCAAAATCAGTGATCTGGGTTAGCGACACGGCCGGGGTTCTCAGACTTGAGAAAATTAAGTTTGCCTTGAGAGGACCATTGCTAGGGTTCGTCCGGAGGTGGCAGACATTTGTCGACTTCTTCAGGGAAAACTAAATGTCAGCAAAGACAATAAGAAAAAGGCGGGGGGGTTAGGCTATTTTCTATTTAGGGTAGGTGGGATTTGTTAGGGATGGAGATGGTTTATGTACTATGTTTATATTTGTATTTGTAATGATACTGTTATTATTATAAAATTATAAATACCTTAATCAAATGTTTTACAAAAAGAATGGGTCAGGGACAAAAAAGTTTGAAGAACACTGGAATATTGGGTACAATTCTGGTGTGGAGAGGGTGTTTCCTCTTGTACGAGAATATAGAACCAGGGGTCACTGTTTTAAAACAAGGTGTCGGCAATTTAAAACAGAGATGATGCAAATTTTTTCTCTCTGAGGGTAGTGAGTCTTTGAACTCTCTTACTGAAAAGGTGGTAAAATCAGAAATTTGAATATTTTAAAGGCAGAAGTGGAGACATTCATGGTAAAGAACAAAGAACAATACAGCACAGAAACAGGCCCCTCTGGCCTCCAAGCCTGCGCCGACCATGGTACCTGCCTAAACTAAAACCATTTGCACTTACGGAGTCCGTATCCTTCCATTCCCACCCTATTCATATATTTGCCTAGATGCCCCTCAAAAACCTGCTCCCACCATCTTCCCAGGCAGCGCATTCCATATATTTATAACCCTCTGTGCAAAAAACTTGCCTCGCACATCAGTTCGAAACTTTTCCCCACGCACTTTAAACCTATGTCTCCTAGTACTTAACTCTTCTACCATAGGAAAGAGCATCTGACTATCCACTCTGTCCATGCCACTCATAATCTTGTAGACCTCTTGTCAGGTCGCTTCTCAACCTCCATCGTTCCATTGAGAACAGACTAAGTTTATAGATAGATAGAGAAATACAGCACAGAACAGGCCCTTCGGCCCACGATATTGTGCCAAACATTTGGACACTAAGGGCAATTTATCATGGCCAATCCACCCAACCTGCACATCTTTGGACTGTGGGAGGAAACCGGAGTACCCGGGGAAACCCACGCACACACGGGGAGGATGTGCAGACTCCACACAGACAGTGACCTAAGTCGAAAACGAACTTGGGACCCTGGAGCTGTGAAGCAATTGTACTATCCACAATGCTACCGTGCTGCCCTTAAGAAGAAATTAATCTACACTCCATTATTCTACCCTAATCCATGTACCTATCCATTTGCCGCTTGAAGGTCCATAACGTTTTCGACTCAACTACTTCCACAGGCAGTGCATTCCATGCCCCCACTACTCTCTGGGTAAAGAACCTACCTCTGACATCCCCCCTATATCTTCCACCATTTACCTTAAATTTATGTCCCCTTGTAATGGTTTGTTCCACCCGGGGAAAAGGTCTCTGACTGTCTACTCTATCTATTCACCTGATCATCTTATAAACCTCTATCAAGTCGCCCCTCATCCTTCTCCGTTCTAATGAGAAAAGGCCTAGCACCCTCAACCTTTCCTCGTAAGACCTACTCTCCATTCCAGGCAACATCCTGGTAAATCTCCTTTGCATCTTTTCCAAAGCTTCCACATCCTTCCTAAAATGAGGTGACCAGAACTGTACACAGTACTCCAAATGTGGCCCGACCAAGGTTTTGTACAGCTGCATCATCACCTCACGGCTCTTAAATTCAATCCCTCTGCTAATGAACGCTAGCACACCATAGGCCTTCTTCACAGCTCTATCCACTTGAGTGGCAACTTTCAAAGATCTATGAACATAGACCCCAAGATCTCTCTGCTCCTCTACATTGCCAAGAACCCTACCGTTAACCCTGTATTCCGCATTCATATTTGTCCTTCCAAAATGGACAACCTCACACTTGTCAGGGTTAAACTCCATCTGCCACTTCTCAGCCCAGCTTTGCATCCTATCTATGTCTCTTTGAAGCCAACAACAGCCCTCCTCACTATACACAACTCCACCAATCTTCGTATCATCTGCAAATTTACTGACCCACCCTTCAACTCCCTCATCCAAGTCGTTAATGAAAATCACAAACAGCAGAGGACCCAGAACTGATCCCTGCGGCACGCCACTGATAACTGGGCTCCAGGCTGAATATTTGCCATCCACCACCACTCTCTGTCTTCTATCGGTTAGCCAGTTCGTTATCCAACTGGCCAAATTTCCCACTATCCCATGCCTCCTTACTTTCTGCATAAGCCTACCATGGGGAACCTTATCAAATGCCTTACTAAAATCCATGTACACTACATCAGCAGGGTAGCATGGTGGTTAGCATAAATTCTTCACAGCTCCAGGGTCCCAGATTCGATTCCCGGCTGGGTCACTGTCTGTGTGGAGTCTGCACGTCCTCCCCCTGTGTGCGTGGGTTTCCTCTGGGTGCTCCGGTTTCCTCCCACAGTCCAAAGATGTGCGGGTTAGGTGGATTGGCCATGCTAAATTGCCCGTAGTGTCCTAATAAAAGTAAGGTTAACGGGGGGGGGTATAGTGTAGATACGTGGGTTTGAGTAGGGTGATCATGGCTCGGCACAACATTGAGGGCCGAAGGGCCTGTTCTGTGCTGTACTGTTCTATGTTCTATATCCACTGCTTTACCTTCATCCACATGCTTGGTCACCTCCTCAAAGAAGTCAATAAGACTTGTAAGGCAAGACCTACCCCTCACAAATCCGTGCTGACTATCCCTAATCAAGCAATGCCTTTCCAGATGCTCAGAAATCCTATCCCTCAGTACCCTTTCCATTACTTTGCCTACCACCGAAGTAAGACTAACTGGCCTGTAATTCCCAGGGTTATCCCTATTCCCTTTTTTGAACAGGGACACGACATTCGCCACTCTCCAATCCTCTGGTACCACCCCTGTTGACAGCGAGGACGAAAAGATAATTGCCAACGGCTCTGCAATTTCATTCCTTGCTTTCCATAGAATCCTTGGATATATCCCGTCAGGCCCGGGGGACCTGTCTATCCTCAAGTTTTTCAAAATGCCCAAAACATCTTCCTTCCTAACAAGTATCTCCTCGAGCTTACCAGTTTGTTTCACATTGTCCTCTCCAACAATATGGCCCCTCTCGTTTGTAAATACTGAAGAAAAATACTTGTTCAAGACCTCTCCTATCTCTTCAGACTCAATACACAATCTCCTGCTACTGTCCTGGATCGGACCTACCCTCGCTCTAGTCATTCTCATATTTCTCACATATGTGTAAAAGGCCTTGGGGTTTTCCTTGATCCTACCTGCCAAAGATTTTTCATGCCCTCTCTTAGCTCTCCTAATCCCTTTCCTCAGTTCCCTCCTGGCTGTCTTGTAACCCTCCAGCCTGAACCTTGTTTCCTCAGCCTTACACAAGTCTCCTTCTTCCTCTTAACAAGACATTCAACCTCACTTGTCAACCATGGTTCCCTCACTCGACCATCTCTTCCCTGCCTGACAGGGACATACATATCAAAAACACGCAGTACCTGTTCCTTGAACAAGTTCCACATTTCACTTGTGTCCTTCCCTGACAGCCTATGTTCCCAACTTCTGCACTTCAATTCTTGTCTGACAGCATTGTATTTACCCTTCCCCCAATTGTAAACCTTGCCCTGTTGCACGCACCTATCCCATTACTAAAGTGAAAGTCACAGAATTGTGGTCACGACCTCCAAAATGCTCCCCCACTAACAAATCTATCACCTGCCCTGGTTCATTACCAAGTACCAAATCCAATATGGCCTCCACTCTGGTCGGACAATCTACATACTGTGTTAGAAAAACTTCCTGGACACACTGCACAAACACTACCCCATCCAAACTATTTGATCTAAAGAGTTCCCACTCAATGCTTGGGAAGTTGAAGTCACCCATGACAACTACCCTGTGACTTCTGCACCTTTCCAAAATCTGTTTCCCAATCTGTTCCTCCACATCTCTGCTGCCATTGGGGGGCCTATAGAAAACTCCCAACAAGGTGACTGCTCCTTTACTATTTCTGACTTCAACCCATATTACCTCAGTAGGCAGATCCCCCTCAAACTGCCTTTCTGCAGCTGTTATACTATCTCTAATTAACAATGCCACCCCCACCTCTTTTACCATCCTCCCTAATCTTGTTGAAACATCTATTTTTTGAACAATGTTTTTTATTGAGTTTTCATATTTTATATCCAACAAATTACAAATTATTAGAAAAGAAAACACACAATAATTAACATATATATTTACAGGTAAGCATCTTCATAATAACAACTGCCCCCTTTAGCCGGCATACATATTTTACATTCCCCAATATGGCCGAGGCACATGTTTATAGGCATTTATTTACAGTTTGGTTTTGGGCCTTAGCTAGCCATCAAACCCCCATAACGAACCCGTAGCCCCCCCCCCCCCCCCCCCCCGCTAACTTCCCCCCGATTCCCGTCCATTTTCCCCTGATTCTTGGCCACCCGACTACTCTTCCTCTTATTCGTTGGCCACAAACAGGTCCCGGAACAATTGCATGAATGGCTCCCACGTTCTGTGGAAGCCGTCGTCTGACCCTCGGATGCCGAATTTTATTTTCTCCATTTGGAGAGATTCCGAGAGGTCGGACAGCCAGTCTGCAGCTCTGGGCGGTGCTGCTGATCGCCAGCCAAACAGGATTCTACGGTGGGCGATTAGGGAGGCAAAGGCAAGGGCGTCCGCCCTCCTCTCCAGGAATAGATCTGGCTGGTCTGAAACCCCGAAGACCGCCACTATCGGGCATGGCTCCACCCTCACCCCCACCACTTTGGACATAGCCTCGAAGAAGGCTGTCCAATACTCCACAAGTCTGGGGCAAGACCAGAACATGTGGGCGTGGTTGGCCAGGCCTCTTTGGCACCGTTCACATCTGTCCTCCACCTCCGGGAAGAACCTATTCATACGGTTTCTTGTTAAGTGGGCTCTATGTACCACTTTTAGTTGTGTCAGGCTGAGCCTTGCGCACGTGGAGGTGGAGTTGACCCTATGCAGTGCTTCGCTCCAGAGTCCCCACCCTATCTCAATCCCCAGGTCGTCCTCCCATTTCATTCTTGTTGCGTCCAGTACGGTGTCGTCCCTTTCTACCAGTCGGTCATACATGTCGCTACAGTTCCCTTTCTCTAGGATACTTGCATCCAGCAGGTCCTCCAGTAGTGTCTGTCATAGCGGTTGTGGGCACGTCCTTGTCTCCTTTCGTAGGAAGATTTTGAGCTGCAGGTACCGTAGCTCGTTCCCCCCGGCTAGCCGAAATTTCTCTGTCAGTTCGTCCAGTGTTGCGATCCTGTCGTCCGTGTATAGGTCCCTGACTGTCAGTGTCCCCCCGTCCTGCCTCCACCTTTTGAAGGTGGCGTCAGTCAGTGCTGGTGTGAACCTATGGTTGTTGCAGATGGGAGCCTTGTCCGACATTTTGGTCAGGCCAAATTGCTGCCGCAGTTGGTTCCAGGATTGGAGGGTGGCTGTCACCACTGGGCTGCTGGAGTGTTTTTTGGGTGGGGATGGGAGTGCTGCCGTGGCGAGGGCCCGGAGGGAGGTCCCCATGCAGGAGGCCTCCTTCACACGCACCCAATCGGCTTCTGGCTCCATCCCCTTACTCGCTCGGCTGTTGCCGCCCAGTGGTAGAATTGTAGATTCAGGGAGGGCTAGCCCCCCCTCCCCTGGATTTTGTTTTTTGTAGGACCTTCTTTGGGATCCTAGCATTTTTACCCCCCCATACGAATGCCATGAGTTGAAACATCTATAACCAGGGATTTCCAACAACCATTTCTGCCCCTCTTCTATCCAAGTTTCCGTGATGGCCACCACATCGTAGTCCCAAGTATCGATCCATGCCTTAAGTTCACTCACCTTATTCCTGATGCTTCTTGCGTTGAAGTATACACACTTCAACCCATCTCCTTGCCTGCAAGTACTCTCCTTTGTCAGTGGTACCTTCCCCACTGTATCACTACGTGCTTTGGCGTCCTGAATATCGGCTTCCTTAGTTGCTGGACTACAAATCCGGTTCCCATTCCCCAGCCAAATTAGTTTAAACCCTCCCGAAGACTACTAGAAAACCTCCCCCCCAGGATATTGGTGCCCCTCTGGTTCAGATGCAACCCGTCCTGCTTGTACAGGTCCCACCTTCCCCAGAATGCGCTCCAATTATCCAAATACCTGAAGCCCTCCCTCCTACACCATTCCTGCAGCCACGTGTTCAACTGCACTCTCTCCCGATTCCTAGCCTCGCTATCACGTGGCACCGGCAACAAACCAGAGATAACAACTCCGTCTGTCCTGGCCTTTAACTTCCAGCCTAACTCCCTAAACTTGTTTATTACCTCCACACCCCTTTCCTGACCTAC
This sequence comes from Scyliorhinus canicula, assembly GCF_902713615.1. NCBI lineage: Eukaryota > Metazoa > Chordata > Chondrichthyes > Carcharhiniformes > Scyliorhinidae > Scyliorhinus > Scyliorhinus canicula. Next base: position 168,205,109 of record NC_052146.1, read on the forward strand.
GTCGTTGGTACCAATGTGCACCACGACTTCTGGCTGCTCCCCCTCCCCCTTCAGGATCCTGAAGACACGATCCGAGACATCGCTGGCCCTGGCACCCGGGAGGCAACATACCTTCCCGGGGTCTCACTCGCGACCACAGAATCTTCTATCTATTGCCCTAACCATTGAATCTCCTATTACTATTGCTTTTCTATGCTCGCCCCTTCCCTTCTGAGCCCCAGAGCCAGACCCAGTGCCAGAGACCTGGCTGCTAGGGCCTTCCCCCGATAGGTCACCCCCCCAACAGCATCCAAAACGGTATACTTGTTTTGAAGGGGAATGGCCACGACGGATCCCTGCACTGTCTGCCTGTTAGTTTTCCTTTCCCTGACTGTTACCCAGATACTCATGTTCAGTACCTTGGGTGTGGCTACCTCCCTGTAACTCTTCACGATAACCCCCTCTGCCTCCCGGATGATCCGAAGTTCATCCAGCTCCAGCTCCAGTTCCCTAACACGATCTCTGAGGAGCTGGAGTTGGGTGCACTTCCCGCAGGTATAGTCAGCGGGGACACCAGTGATATCCCTCACCACCCACATCCTACAGGAGGAGCATGCAACATCCCTAGCCTCCATCCCCTCTTACTTTACAGAATTAGCTGCCCCGTAGACCAACTGGACCTCCGCCCTCCGACTCTGCTTCCAGTCAGCTGTACTCTAAACTCCTGGCTCCCTTCACGCTCTTTGATAAATATAGGAAATAAAATGTTAGAAGCACCTTACTCCCTCCTCACCTAACTCCCTCAGTCACCAAACTCTCACTGTAGCACTCAAATGCAACCAGTTCAGCACTCCAGAGCAAACAAAGTCTGCACTGTAACTAGCTTAGATTTATACTGTGACTCTAGCCTCTGAAAACTGGCCTAATCCAATTAACTAATTAACAAGCTCCAGCTGCAAGTGCCTACAAGTAGAACCTTGTTTAAAGCTGATTCAAAATTCACCTTCTTATAGACCAAACAGCAACTTTTAAGTTAATTAACTAAATAAAAGAAATACTAGACTTTAAATAAAAATGAACCCTTATACTCCCTCAGTCACCAATAGAACATAAAACAATACAGCGCAGTACAGGCCCTTCGGCCCTCGATGTTGCACCGACGTGGAAAAAAACTAAAGGCCATCTAACCTACACTATGTCCTTATCATCCATATGCTTATCCAATAAACTTTTAAGTGCCCTCAATGTTGGCGAGTTCACTACTGTTGCAGGTAGGGCATTCCACGGCCTCACCACTCTTTGCGTAAAAAACCCACCTCTGACCTCTGTCCTATATCTATTACCCCTCAATTTAAGGCTATGTCCCCTCGTGCTAGCCACCGCCATCCGCGGGAGAAGGCTCTCACTGTCCACCCTACCTAACCCTCTGATCATTTTGTATGCCTCTATTAAGTCACCTCTTAACCTTCTTCTCTCTAACGAAAACAACCTCAAGTCCATCAGCCTTTCCTCATAAGATTTTCCCTCCATACCAGGCAACATCCTGGTAAATCTCCTCTGCACCCGTTCCAAAGCTTCCACAGTCCTTCCTATAATGAGGCGACCAGAACTGTACGCAATACTCCAAATGCGGCCGTACTAGAGTTTTGTACAACTGCAACATGACCTCATGGCTCCGGAACTCAATCCCTCTACCAATAAAGGCCAACACACCATAGGCCTTCTTCACAACCCTATCAACCTGGGTGGCAACTTTCAGGGATCTATGTACATGGACACCGAGATCCCTCTGCTCATCCACACCACCAAGAATTTTACCATTAGCCAAATATTCCATATTCCTGTTATTCTTTCCAAAGTGAATCACCTCACACTTCTCCACATTAAACTCCATTTGCCACCTCTCAGCCCAGTTCTGCAGCTTATCTATGTCCCTCTGTAACCTGCAACATCCTTCCGCACTGTCTACAACTCCACCGACTTTAGTGTCGTCTGCAAATTTACTCACCCATCCTTCTGCGCCCTCCTCTAGGTCATTTATAAAAATGACAAACAGCAACGGCCCCAGAATAGATCCTTGTGGTACGCCACTCGTAACTGAACTCCATTCTGAACATTTCCCATCAACTACCACTCTCTGTCTTCTTTCAACTAGCCAATTTCTGATCCACATCTCTAAATCACCCTCAATCCCCAGCCTCCGTATTTTCTGCAATAGCCGACCGTGGGGAACCTTATCAAACGCTTTACTGAAATCCATATACACCACATCAACTGCTCTACCCTCGTCTACCTGTTCAGTCACCTTCTCAAAGAACTCGATAAGGTTTGTGAGGCATGACCTACCCTTCACAAAACCATGCTGACTATCCCTAATCATATTATTCCTATCTAGATGATTATAAATCGTTTCTTTTATAATCCTCTCCAAGACTTTACCCACCACAGACGTTAGGCTCACCGGCCTATAGTTACCGGGGTTATCTCTACTCCCCTTCTTGAACAAAGGGACCACATTTGCTATCCTCCAGTCCTCTGGCACTATTCCTGTAGCCAATGATGACCTAAAAATCAAAGCCAAAGGCTCAGCAATCTCTTCCCTGGCTTCCCAGAGAATCCTAGGATAAATCCCATCAGGCCCCGGGGACTTATCTATTTTCACCTTGTCCAGAATTGCCAACACTTCTTCCCTACTCTCACTGTAGCACTCAAATGCAACCAGTTCAGCACTCCAGTGCAAACAAAGGGTTATCTAACCTCTACTCATAGCTAATGCTCTCCATACCAGACAACATCCTAATAAACCGCTTCTCTACCCTCTCCAAAGCATCCACATCTTTCTGATAGTGTGGTGTGTCATGGGAGTGTCCCTTTAAGAAATGTTTTTGTCTTATCACACGGCTTCAGTGATGCCATTGTGTGGGTGGAGCTGAGCTGTGGCTCTGGGAGTTGGTTTTACTTTCACTTTGGTTTGGGGCTTGTTGTGGTGGCTCTGAGTTTTTTTGCTTTCGTTTTCACATTTGGCTGCTGTACTCAGAAAGAGAAGTCTTGCCCTGTCTCTCTATCTTCAGTTTAAAAGTTGTTTCCAGATTACTTATTAACTTAAAAGTGATAACTGTTTACCGGAAGGAATTCAAATGATGTTTTGGAAAAGAAACAAGATATATCCGTACCAAGTCTTAAAGATAATAAGAGTGCCATGTGTTGGGCCACACCTTTGAAAAGGGGTTTCTGGTTTAGGGGATCTTGTTACTAAATTGGAACAGTTAAAGGGAAAAATTTATTAAGGGTTATACATAGATTACTGTAGCTGTGTGGGGTATTTCTGTTTGTAGTTGATAATAATGCTTCCTCTGTGTGTTTATAAAAATGTTAACTAAATTCGTAGAATAAACCTGGTTTTTGATGCTTGAGGCCTCTGTTGAATAACACCTGAAAGGCAGGCCCATGTGCTCATCGTAACCAACATCGATAAATAGTTGTAGGTCAGGTGAACTCCATGATACACTTTGGAGTTTTCTATACCCTGGCCCATAACACATTGGGGGCTTGTCTGGGGTAAAAGTCTATCTTTTGTGATTGAGTTGGCTTAGTGAATTTAAAGACAGTGAGGGGTAGCTTATTTGTATTTGTGTTTCAGGTGTTGTATTCCATGTTTAAGTAGGGAGCGTGTTGTAGACAATGGCTCTTTCAGAGGCTCAGAAGTTTTTCGGGGGTTGTAGAAGGTCACACACCGTACCTTACAAACAAGGACTAAAAAAAGGCTTTTAAATTTGGCAAAAACATTGCAGTTAACATTGCCTGACAAAATATGAAAAGAAAAAATAATTGCAGCAGTAGCTGAACATTTAAAATTGCCCGGGACACAGTCAGAATCATTGGACGTGGCAAGAATTCAATTACACATCAAGCAGCTTGAACATGAAAAATAAATAAAGCAGCTTGAATATGAAATGAGGGAAAAAGAGACAGGGAGGTTCAGATCAGGGAAAAAGAAAAGGAGAGAGAAGGGGAAAAGAAAGAATAGCCCTAGCAGAACAAAAAGAAAGAGAAAGGGAGATACAGATCAGGGAAAAAGAAAAGGAGACGAGGAAAGGGTAAACGAAAGAATAGCCCTATCAGAACAAAAAGCGAGAGAAAGGGAGGTACAGATCAGGGAAAAAGAAAAAGAGAGAGACTTTGAACTTCAGAAAGTGGCCATGAAACATGAAAGTCAGTTAAAATTGGCGGATGTAATGAGAAACATACAGTTTGAGGACAGTGATGAGGATAGAGAGAAAGAGCGTCATAGTCAAATGCTTGGTGGGGATTTATTTAAATATGTCCTAGCATTTCCAAGGTTTGATTAGAATGATGTAAAAGCATTTTTCATTCTTTTGAGAAGGTAACTAAACAAATGAAATGGCCACAGGACATGTGGGTATTACTGATTCAAACAAAGTTGGTCGGTAGAGCTAGTGAAGTGTTTGCATCACTATCAGAGGAGGTATCTAGGACGTATGAGGAGGTGTAAAATCCACTTTCAGGGCATATGAACTCGTGCCTGAAGCCTACAGACAAAGGTTTAGAAATTTAAGGAAAGAACCTGGTCAAACATACATGGATTTTGAAAGGATCAAACAGAGTAATTTTGATCAGTGCATAAGGGCTTTGAAAATAGACCAAACGTATGAAGCTCTTCGAGAAATTATAATTTTGGAGGAGTTTAAGTTCAATTCCTGATGTTGTGAGAATCCATGTTGTGGAAAAGCAGAGGGTTAAAACTGCCAGGTTAGCAGCAGAAATGGCAGATGATTATGAATTAGTTCATAAATCAACGTTTGGTTTCCGACTTCAGTTTCAACCTGTGAGAGACAGAAACTGGGGTAAAGGGGCTCTGATGGGAGATAGTAAGGAGAGTGTACCTCAGATTAAAAAAGAAATCTAGGAGGGTGGAAGAGAAATTAAAAGTTTCAGATGTTTTTACTGTAATAAACTAGGCCATGTAAAGTCACAGTGTTTGGGGTTGAAGAAAAGCACTGGGAAGGCTAATGTAGTAAAACAGGATAAGCCAGTGGGGTTTGTTAAAGTCAGGGGCTGATTTAGCTCACTGGGCTAAATCACTGGCTTTTAAAGCAGACCAAGCAGGCCAGCAGCATGGTTCGATTCCTGTATCAGCCTTCCCGGACAGGCACCGGAATGTGGCGACTAGGGGCTTTTCACAGTAACTTCATTGAAGCCTACTCAGCACGGGCAGCACGGTAGCATAATGGTTAGCACGATTGCTTCACAGCTCCAGGGTCCCAGGTTCAATTCCTGACTTGGGTCACTGTCTGTGCGGAGTCTGCACATTCTCTCCGTGTGTGCGTGGGTTTCCTCCGGGTGCTCCGGTTTCCTCCCACAGTCCAAAGATGTGCGGGTTAGGTGGATTGGCCATGCTAAATTGCCCTTAGTGTCCAAAATTGCCCTCAGTGTTGGGTGGGGTTACTGAGTTATGGGGATAGGGTGGAGGTGTGGGGTTGGGTAGGGTGCTCTTTCCAAGAGCCGGTGCAGACCCGATGGGCTGAATGGCCTCCTTCTGCACTGTAAATTCTATGAAATACTCATGACAATAAGCGATTTTCATTTTTCATTTCATAAAGGAAAGCCCAATTGAAGTGAAGGAGGTGCAAAAGATTGTCCAGCCTGATCAAGAGGTGATTGATAAGGTTAATGCAGTTACAAGAACAGACGTTTGGAGGTTTGCATTGAGAAGGTGGGTCAATCAGTTTTTATCTCCAAACTGGATTTACTTAAAGGTTACTGGCAGGTACCTTTATCCGAAAGGGCGAAGGAGATTTCAGCTTTTGTAACTCCAGATGGTAATATACCAATTCAAAGTTATGCTGTTTTCCGTGAAAAACGCCCCAGCCACATTTCAACGGTTAACTAACAAAGTTGTTTCAGGATTACCCAATTCTGTCGTATACATAGACAATCTGGTGATTTTTAGTCAGACATGGAAAGAACATTTGAAGCATCTGATGGGAGTTAACCGATCGACTTCAGGAGGCGGGTTTGGTGGTAAACCTAGCCCAAAGTTAATTTGGAAAAGCCCAAGTCACGTTCGTTGGCCATACAATTGGTCATGGACAAATGGTCCCATGGGATGTGAAAACAAAAGTTATTTGGAACTTTCCAATACCCTCGGCACGAAGGGAAATAATGTGATTTTACCGAAATTTGTGCCGAATTTTAGCGTGGTTGCTCCACTGACGGACTTGCTGAAGAAGCGTAGCAAATTTCAGTGGATGGCAGAGTGTCAACAGGCATTTGACTGCCTGAAGGCTGTCCACTACTCCAAATTGCACAAAACCAAAGTGGCTGTCGATACGAGTGATGTGAGCATAGGTGCTGTGCTCTTGCAAGAAGATGACAAAGGAATAGAGCGGCCTATTGGATATTTATCCAACAAATCGAATAATTACCAGAGGAAGTATTCAACAATTGAAAAGGAGACTTTGAGCTTAGAATTTCATAGAATTTACAGTGCAGAAGGAGGCCATTCGGCCCATCGAGTCTGCACCGGCTCTTAGAAAGAGCACCCTACCCAAGGTCAACACCTCCACCCTATCCCCATAACCCAGTAACCCCACCCAACACGAAGGGCAATTTTGGACACTAAGGGCAATTTATCATGGCCAATCCACCTAACCTGCACATCTTTGGACTTTGGACTGTGGGAGGAAACCGGAGCACCCGGAGGAAACCCACGCACACACGGGGAGAACATGCAGACTCCGCACAGACAGTCACCCAAGCCGGAATCGAACCTGGGACCCTGGAGCTGTGAAGCGATTGTGCTATCCACAATGCTACCGTGCTGCCCTTAGTGCTGTGTTTAGCTTGGTGCTAGCTTTGCAATATATTAACATTTATGTTACCAGAAATTCGTCCGAAACAATTTTATACACTGATCATAATCCATTGACGTTTTTGGAGTGATTCAGGACTGAAAATGCCAGACTGTTTCGATAGAGTCTATTGTTACAGCCATTCCATTTGAGAATTATACATGTGGCAGGATGGGAAAATGTGATAGCCGATACTTTGTCACGAATGATGAAGAGAAGCAGGCTCGATGGTGGAAGGCAAAGAACTAGAATGGACTGTATTATTAGCAATGTCTGCTTGTTTTGTTTTTATTCAAAAAATGTATATTTATTGACAATTGTTCGTAATGGAAAAGTGAAAAGGTAATAAATGGGACCATCTTTGAAGTTGATGGTTTACTTTTTTTTCTTGGGGGGAGGTGACATAGGAGTGTTCCTTTAAGAAAGGTTTTTGTCTTATCACACGGCTTCAGTGATGACATTGTGTGTGTTGAGCTGGGCTGTGGCTCTGGGAGTTGGTTTTACTTTCACTTTGGTTTGGGGCTTGTTTTGGTGGCTCTGAGTTTTTTGCTTTCGTTTTCACATTTGGCTGCTGTACACAGAACAGTACAGCACAGTACAGGCCCTTCGGCCCATGATGTTGTCCATCTGCCTGCCCAAGAGTCGCTTAAATGTCCTGAATGACTCTGACTCCACCACTTCCGCTGGCAGCGCATTCCACACACCCACAACTGTCTGTGTAAAGAACCTACCTGTGACATCTCGCCTATACCTTCCTCCAATCACCCTAAAATTATGTTCCCTCGTGACAGCTATTTTCACCCTGGGGAAGTCTCTGGCTATCCACCATATCCATGCCGTTTATCACCTTGTACACCTCTATCAAGTCACCTCTCTTCCTTCTTCGCTCCAGTGAGAAAAGCCTTAGCTCCCTCAACCTTTCCTCATAAGACATGCCCTCCAGTCCAGGCAGCATTTTGGTAAATCTCCTCCGTACCTTCTTCAAAGCATCCACATCCTTCCTATAATGAGGCGACCAAAACTGGACACAATATTCCAAGTGTGGTCTAACCAGGCTTTTATAAAGCTGCAGCAAAACCTCGTGGCTCTTAAACCCAATCCCCCTGTTAATGAAAGCCAACACACCATATGCCTTCTTAACAACCTAGGTTCAACTTTGAAGGATCTATGTACGTGGACCCCAAGATCCCTCTGATCCGCCACACTTCCAGGAATCCTGGGCGGAATTCCCCGACCCCCCGCCGAGCTGGAGAATCGCCGGGGAGCGGCGTGAATCCCGCCATTCTCCTGAATTCTCCGGCGCCGGGGTTTTACAGGACTAGGAAACGCTGGCAGCCCCCCCCCCCCCCCCCAGCAATTCTCCGGCCCGCGATGGACCGATCGGCCGCCCGTTTTAGGCCAGTCCTGCCGGCGTAAGTTAGACTAGGTACTTATCGGCGGGATCTGGCTCTACGGGTGGCCTCCAGGGTCCTCGGGAGGCGTGGGGGGATTTGGCCCCTGGGGGTGCCCCCACGGTGGCCTGGCCCACGACTGGGGCCCATCGATCCACAGGCGGGCCTGTGCCGTGGGGGCACTCTTTCCCTCCACACCAGGTGCTGTGGACCTCCGCCACGGCTGGTGTGGAGACGAACCCTCTTACGCATGCGCTGGATGACGCCAACACACGCTGGCGCTCCCGCACATGCGCCAACTTGCGCCGGCCAGCGGAGGCCCTTTGTCGCTGGCTGGCGCGGCGCCAACCCCGCCGGCGCCGGCCTAACCCCTGAAGGTGCGGGGGATTCCGCACCTTCCGGGCGGCCCGATGCCGGAGTGGTTCACGCCACTCCTGGGTGCCGGGACCTCCTACCCCGCCGGGTAGAGGAGAATCCTGCTCCCGGTCTTTTACTCTGTATTCAGCATTCAAATTCGACCTTCCGAAATGAATCACTTCACATTTATCGAGGTTAAACTCAATCTGCCACTTCTCAGCCCAGCTCTGCATCCTGTCAATGTCCTGTTGTAACCTGCAACAGCCCTCGACACTATCCACAACTCTACCAACCTTCATGTCATCGGTAAACTTACTAACCCACCCTTCCACCTCCTCATCCAAGTCATTTATAAAAATCACAAAGAGCAGAGGTCCCAGAACAGATACCTGCGGGACACCACTGGTCACTGACCTCCAGGCGGAATACTTTCCATCCACTACCACTCACTGTCTTCTTTCGGCCAGGCAATTCTGTATCCAGACAGCCAAATTTCCCTGTATCCCATGACCCCATACTTTCTGAATGAGCCTACCATGGGGAACCTTGTCAAATGCCTGACTGAAATCCATATACACCACATCCACTGACCGACCTTAATCAATGTATCCCGTCACATCCTCAAAGAATTCAATGAGGCTTGTGAGACATGATCTGCCCCTCACAAAGCCATGCTGACTATTTTGAATCAAACTCTGTTTTTCTAAGTAATCATAAATTCTATCTCTCAGAATCCTTTCAAGTATTTTGCTCACCACAGATGTAAGACTGACTGGTCTGTAATTCCCAGGGATTTCCCTATTCCCTTTCTTGACAGGAAAACAACATTCACCTCCCTCCAATCATCCGGTACTATTCCATTGGAGAATTAGGATGCAAAGATCATCGCCCACGATACAGCAATCTCCTCTCTCGTTTCCCGTAGTAACCTTGGGTATATCCCATCTGGCCCAAGGGACTTATCTATCGTGATGCTTTTCAAAATTTCCAGCATTTCCTCTATGCCTCATATAATCTTATCCACCTCAATCAAGTTCCCTCTCAGCTTCAGAGGGACAAAAGGTAGAAAGCTATAGACCGGTTAGCTTGACCTCTGTGGTGGGTGAGTTACATAGAACATACAGTGCAGGAGGAGGCCATTCGGTCCATCGAATCTGCACCGACACACTTAAGCCCTCACTTCCACTCTATCCCCGTAACCCAATAACCCTATCTAACCTTTTTGGTCACTAACGGCAATTTATCATGGTCAATTCACCTAACCTGCACGTCCTTGTACTGTGGTGGGAAACCGGAGCACCCGGAGGAGACCCACGCAGACACAGGGAGAACGTGCAGACTCTGCACAGACAGTTGCTGGAATCAATCATAAAGAGATGACTGAATATTTGGAAAGGCAAAGCTCAATCTACCATTATCAGCAGGTTTTATGAAGGCAAGTCATGCTTGACAAACTTGCTTGAGTTCTCTGAGGATGTTACTAGCAAGGTGTATAATGGGGAACCTGTGGATATGGTACATCTAGATTTCCAGAAGGCATTTGACAAGATACCGCATAAAACACTGATCCTGAGGGTGAGATTGCAGGGCATTGGAGATAGGATACTCAATTGGATTGAGGATTGGTTGACTGACAGAAAGCCTAGGGTCAGGATAAATGGGCCCTTTTCTGGCTGGCGAAAGGGTGCCGCAGGGGTCAGTCCTCGGACTTCAACTGTTTACAATCTATATAAATGATCTGCAAATAGGGACAGAGTGTAACATGGCAAAATTCGCAGATGATACTAAAATAGTTGGGAAAGCAGGCATTGAGGAGATAAAGTGCAGGTTCTCTGTTTCTGAGACTAAGTGTTGATGCCGGCGCAAAGTGGTTAGCACTGTTGTTTCACAGCACCAGGGTCCCAGGTTCGATTCCCGGCTTGGGTCACTGTCTGTGCGGACTCTGCATGTTCTCCCCGTGTCTGCATGGTTTTCCTCCGGGTGCTCCAGTTTCCTCCCACAAGTTCCGAGAAATGTGGTGTTAGGTAATTTGGACATTCTGAATTCTCCCTCCGTGTACCCGAAGAGGTGCCGAAGGGTGGTGATTAGGAGCTTTTCACAATAACTTAATTGAAGTGTTAATGTAAGCCTACTCCATGACACCAAAACTGGCACCGCCCACACCTGGACTGATTCAGAGACTGTTCAGGGGCTTTACATGAGTTACATCACTTTACATCACTTCAGGCGCCACGTGGAACTCAATTGATTCCAATGAGAAACGGTGTGGGATTCGCCTGTTTCGCGATTGACATTCAGGAGGCTGACAGGCTGCAGCTACATATACACACTTCATTCCCCACACACACCACCCCAGTGAACAAGATGGCACCAAGACGTGCAGTCCCACGTTTCATGGACACCGAGCTGAAGACCCTCCTGGACACAGTGGAGGGGAGGCCGATGAACCTGTACCCTGGCCCGGGAAGGAGGCCAGCCACCGCCTTCGCCGTGCCTGGGCACAGGTGGCAGAGGCAGTCAGTGCCATGGGTAACAGTGGACAGCAGTGCCGGAAATAAATTTCACAACCACCTGAGGGCGGCCAAGGTGAGTAGGCAACACTGCGCCCCAGCACCAACCCCGGTCATCAGACCCGTAACCCTCCCCCCTCCCCCACCTGGAGGACGGGCGAACCCTCCCACCCTGCACCACATGTTGGCACTCATACCGGCCATCATGGGGGGTGGGGGGGGGGGGGGGGGGGGGGGGGGTGTAGGCGACAGTTTTGGCTATGGATCGGCATGTCCAAGGCCTGACGCATTCTGTGCTGTCGCTGGCCAATGCCCAGGACAGGATTGCTGCCTCACAGGCAACCATGTGCCAGAGACACCTGGAAATCTCAGCGGTGCTCCTGAGCATGGCCCCGTCACAACAGGCCATGGCTGGGCACGTTGGCGGCATTGCCTAGTGCTGGCCAACGTGGCTCAGACACAGAGGGAGGTGGCCTAGTTCTATAGGGAGATGGCGCAGACACTGGTTGATCTGATACAAACACAGAAGGTGGTGGCACAGTCAATGGGTGATGTGGCGCAGTCCCAGACGGAGATGATTCACTCCCTGTGCTCCATGGCCACCAGCATGGTCAAGACCAGAGTGGGCCTCCAGGCCTGGCAGTGCTAGGTGGTGGGGAAGCCTCAGGGGATAGCTTTGCTCGCACCTCCAATCCATTCAGTAGCCCGGGGAGGAGGCTTTTGGGCGCCTCGAGGGAGTAGGTGGTGATGGTACCCGTGCCAGTGACTCCCACAGAGGAGATGCTGGAACACCACAGAACCTTTGACTCACCCCACCCCTCTGCTGCTCGATGTTGTGGAGGATGCAGCATGCCGCCACGATGCTTGCGAACCTCTCAGCATCATAATGGAAGGTCATTCCAGAGCAGTCCAGGCACTTGAACCACATCTTCAGGGGGCAGAAGCACCGCTCGATCACGCTCCTGGTTGCTGTATGGGCGTCGTTGTAGCATGTCTCTGCGATGGTCTGTGGGCTCTGGATAGGTGTCATCAGCCACAACCGCCGTGGATAACTCCTGTCGCCCAGAAGCCAACCCCCCAGTGGAGGTGTCTCGAACATGTCAGAAATCGTCGAGTGTGCCAGGATGAAGGCATCATGCATGCTGACCGGGTATGGGCGCAGACGTGTATGATGCACACCTGATGGTCACATATCAGATGCACGTTCATCGAGTGGATTCCCTTTTGGTTTGTGTAGAGCGGCCTGTCATCTGCAGGTGCTCGTAGGGGGACGTGCATCGCATCGATTACCTCCTGGACCCGGGGCATCCCGTTGACGGCAGCGAACCCTGCTGCCCGGGCATTCTGGTGGGCTTGGTCCACATTGAAGTGGATGTATTGTGCTGCCTGGGCATATAGGACCTCAACGATGGCGTGGATGAACCTGTACACCAAGTTCTATGAGATCCCAAACAGGTCCATACTCAGCGCATGGAAGGACCCCATGGCGTAAACGTTCAGGGAAACTATCACCATGACGGCCACATGGATTGGGTGTCCTCCCCCATACCACTGCATAGGCCACATGTGCCATGATCTAGCAGTTAGGTCGCATTGCCTCCCTGATCAGTCGCAGTCTTCAACGGTATGACCAGTCCGGCAGGTCCTCGAATGACAGGCGGTGCCGGTACACATGAGGCCTCATGCGGCGCCTCCTTGGCACCTCCCTCCCGTCTGTTGGGCGGCCGACTCACAATCCTGGGCGTTGCCTCTCGTTACTCTTTGGCATGTTCCACTGCGGCACGCTCCACTGCTGCAGCTTCCTCCTCCTCCAGCAGCTCAAGCTCGTACACAGGGCATCCCCCAGGACTGCGGAGACTAGTAGGAAGGCCACCATTGCTGGTTGAATTCCAATATCCATTATCTGCAGGGGGTTAAAGGCTGCCATGTTTGCATGGTGGTCACTCCCGTGCCCAACCAGGTCCAACAATCTACACAGTTGCCCCGGTTGGCATTGTGGGCTTAGCCCCCGGATGTCCCACTCCCTACCTCTGTACCCCTGGCACCGTTGGTGGCCAGCACCGTGGGGACCTTTGGCCCTGGCGCCCATCCCTGCTGCCAGGGGTCCTGTCAGCTGGCGCTGCCCTTGCAAGCGGTACGCTCCATGGCCCCTGCCCAGTGCCCTGGGTGGGCCACCGGCAGGGGTGGCCGGGTTTTTGGGGGGGGTGAGGGGGCACCCATACGGCCGCTTATACTCTGTAGAACCATGGGCCAAGATGGGTGGTCAGTGGGGTATGCAATAAGATGATTGCCATGCAGACCGCGGCAATGGCAGTCCGTGACTGGATACGCCACGGTACTGTGGGCGGGTCACCCCGGTTACTCTGCCTATTGTCCCATCACCTTCCCCTCCCCCGGTCCTGGGAGGGCCCCCCTCCACCCCAGCCAGCAGGGCAGTGTCCAGCCCGGCAGCCCACAGTCTTGCCTCTGTGACCAACCTCCTCTCTCTTTCCCTCAATAGCTACAACAGGGGCTGGATTCTCCGACCCTCCGACGGGTCGGAGAATCGGCGGGGACCGGCGTGAATCCCGCCCCCGCCGTCCTCCGAAGTCTCCGAACGCTGAACGGTTGGCGAGGCGTCAATCGCGCTGCCCGCCTCAGAGAATGGCGGGGGCCGGCGCGACGCTGTGGACTGTGGCTGCCTGTATTCTCCCAGCCGGATGGGCCGAAGTCATGTCAGCGTAAATCAAAACAACTATATAACGGCGTGAACCAGTGCCGATGGTTGATGCCGTACAGCGCGGAGGGGGGGCTTTGTGTGGTGGGGGCCTGGGGGTGAGTGCCGGAGAGGGGAGGGGAGGAGAGTGCCGGAGAGGGGAGGGGAGGAGAGTGCCGGGGAGGAGGGGGGAGAGCAGAGTGCCGTGGAGGGGGGGGGGGGGGGGTGAGTGCCAGAGAGGGGGAAACAGTGCTGTGGAGGGGGGGGGGGGTGAGAGCGAGTGCCGGGGAAGGGGGCTGAGTGCCGGGGAGGGGGTGAGTGGCCCGGCGGGGGGGGGGGGGGGAACAGTACTGGGGAGGGGGGTGAGTGCCGGGGAGGGGGGTGTGAGTGCCGGGGAGGGGGTTGTGAGTGCCGGGGAGGGGGGTGAGAGTGCTGGGGAGGGGGGGGGGGTGAAGGCCGGGGAGGAGATGTGAGTGCCGGGAGGGGGGTGGGACAGTACTGGGGAGGGGGGTGAGTGCCGGGGAGGGGGGGTGTGAGTGCCGAGGAGCGGGG